>NW_017731918.1:392507-477415 GCF_001890085.2 Hipposideros armiger | reverse complement strand
TTATTTATTTATTTATTTATTTATTTAGCTGAGCCATCCTGCTACCTGTTGGCAGCTCAGTGGCTGCTCAGCTTGGGCTGGACTCGAACCGCTGTTGCTCAGAGCTCAAACTCTTGAGCGAGCTCTTAACCAACTGAGCCACTCGGCCGCCCCTCAAGCCCTGGCTTATTTTTATAAAAATTTCAATAAAGACCATAATTACTGATGTCCTATATGTTCATCAGAATTATATGATTATAGAATTAATAGCATCACTTTAGCATTTGGAAAATTCTGTAAAACATTCTAGGAGTTCATTCTGCCTCTTTATGTGGAAACTTCCAGAGAAGCATGGCATGTGGTTCCCAATCCAGGAAGTATTTAAGTCGCCAATGAATCACTGTAATTTTTCCAAATTGACTCTCCCTAAACCATGGGTAATACAGAGGTGGAAGAGCGTGTTTTAGCACTTAAACTGCACAGCAGTCCCGCTCCCCCAGCACCCCAACTTCCCACATGCACAAGCACATATAAACATAAAACTTTGTCTTTTGTCCCAGTAAATGCACCCAGATATATCAAGGCAATTGAAAGGGATTTTCAGGCTGGAATTCCAAAACTCTGTTGTGCTTCAATGTGGGTGGGTCCAGAGGCTCAAGAAAGAATAAGGACCTCAGTTTCGGTTCTGATCTCTTCTCTGGCCTCTCGGATATAGGGTTGGCTTTCTGTGTTGCTTTAGGCTCTCTTCCAGGAGTGGTTGGAGCTTTATATTCTTTCCTTTAATTCCTGATAGAAAGGTAGTTTTTCTGCCTCACCATACCCAGCGAGACCCCCTAGAATCACCCTAACTGGACCAGGTCACATGCCAATGGCTGTCCTGAGGAATGGGATGCACCGATTGGTTTAAGGCATCAAGCCCACCTCCAGAAACGTAGCGGGTGCCCGGTGAAGATGAAAGCCTGCAGGGAAACCTGGGTTCTGTTATAAAAGGGGAAGCAGTAATATGGATTCTGGACAGACACTCAACAACATCCGTTATACCAGAGAAATGGACTGCGCTCAGGATCAAAGAAAGGGAGAAACTCAAGTATTGGGTTGTCGGAAAAGTCATGACACAATTTTGCGGTGAAAAACAGAGAAAAAATATGTCATGACTTTTCCAACAACCCAACAGTTTGTTACGAAATTTTCTTCCTGCATCTCCCTAGGTTACTGAATCTCCCCACAACCTTCGAGAGCCCACATTGACAGTTACATCCACCTCTAACTCACTGGATATCTCTTTTTAAATCTCTGTCTGCCAAAGCCTAGTGGTAGTTCATGCAGCCATGCTCACGTTTGACACGTTACACTCATAGATTTTAAATTCTTTGCCTGTTAACTATTGGATCAGCAATGGCATCACCTACTCAAAACAGCCAGTTAATGAGAGTCACTGGCGATTTTCAATGGGGAAATGTTCAGACAGCTTTTCAGTAGCTATAAAATGGGATTTATAAAATTCACAGTCATTATTCTGGGGGGAATTGAAGGATGTGTTCTTCACCTAGTAGAGGCCATATATCTATTCATACAAGAATATGAAAAATAGATCAGTGATCATCTACGCAATATAACAAAACAGTAATTTCAAGGAAGTTCAGGACGTCTTACAATTACGTAATGCCTTGACTACATCTAACAGATCAATATTCCTGTGGCAACAGTATCATGTTGGTTAAGACTAATAAACCATGTTCTTAGTGGCAATTTATCTTCTATAGATTGCACATGAGAAAGTAGCAACATTATCACATGTGATCCCAGATGGAGAACAAGTCTTTTAAATAGCAATCTCTCCTATGAGCAATGGACAGGTGGATAGTATCAAACTGTATAACTAAGTTGACTGAGCCTCAAAGAAGTCAAGTAACTTGCTGGATAGCTCATTAATTAAAAATGATAGTCTACAACAACACAGGGACTAGGCCTCAGGATGAAGCTAACATCAGAAAGGGATCAGAGAGGAGAGTGAAAAAGAAATTGAGGGCCGGCCGAGTGGCACGATGGTTAAGAACTGGCTTGGGACGCCAGAGGGCCCCGGTTCGGATCCCACATGCGGGCCAGTCACACTGCCCTCTACAGCTAAGATGCTGTACAACAGCTCAACCTGGAGCTGGGCTGCCGTGAGTCACCGGTGGGCGTAGGCTGCAACCCCTGCTGCAGTGGATTGCCATGGGCTACCATGTGTAGCCAGCAGCCAGCATGATCAGCAGGCAGCCGCCGTGAGTGGCCAACAGCCACAGTGAGCAGCCGTCCAGAAGCCGGCAACTGATCTGCCTCACCCGGGAAGAGCGCAATGATGGTGCCAACTTGGGCCAGTGAAACAACGTCCTCCACAACTAGACTGAAGAACAAAACGACAGCAACTTGTCTGTTCCCCTTCCCCCAATTCCCCACCACTGTTCCCATCCCCCCAATTCCCCAATAAAAATCTTAAAAAAAAAAAAAAAGAAATTGAGCTAGCTCTACCTGGCTCAAAATTCCATCTCATGTTAATACACCACCCACATAAATATGTTGCTCATTTATCAGTTAGCTCAACAAATAAGCCTTTTAAATAATGTGTCTGCAATTGTATCCTCTAGAGGTAATCAACAGCTTATTAACCTTAACCATCATAACACATTATCACTATTTTGTTTCAATTGGCTAATTTGCAAAACAATAGTGAAGATCCTACCCAACATGTAAGAATTTATTCCTCAGTTACTGGCACTGAATAAATACAGTGACCCTTACTGGAAATTTTAGGGACTTGGGAAGGAACTGCAGCATGCCACGAAGGAAGGAGTCAGGCGGTTGAAGAGCTCATGAGGAAGTCAGAGTTAAAAACAAATATAGGTCAGGGCAGCCGGTTAGCTCAGGTGTTTAGAGCACAGTGCTCATAACACCAAGGTTGCCAGTTCGATCCCCACGTGGGCCACGGAGCTGCGCCCTCCACAACTAGACTGAAGACAACTACTTGACTTGGAGCTGATGGGTCCTGGAAAAACACACTGTTCCCCAACAAAATCCTTTAAAAAAAACAAATGTGTCAACCCTTAGGCATAGAGTGATGACAATCAGAGCCAGACTTAGAGCCTGTGATTAAGTTCAGTTTGATTTCCTTCTGTATGCTATTCTGCCTTGCTAAAAATGAGTTATTTACCTAGAGGTTGGTTTGGTTCATGAATGTTTTTGCTAGTAGGTCTCTTTCTGGTAGCTACAAGAAAACTGATGCTTTATTAAATAGGATATGAACCATATCAATGATTACTTTATTCTCACAAGTTAAGAGTTGAAAGATTTCTTTCAAGTCCAACCAAAACAATAAGTTACATAAGTTTGCATATCATGTCTTTTATATTTTTTTATTGTTTTTGTCTCAGAATAAAAGCAAGGCTGTAAAGCCATGGGCTTTCAAAAAGCAAATATCTACCTTGTCTTGTAATTAATGGAAAGCCAATGGTCTTTCTGGCAGGACTTTCTCCAGACCTATTCAATTAAAATAAAATAAAATAATAAAAGTTAGACACAGCTAACAGGCTCAGTCTAAGACTCAACACCTATTTTTTCCTTAGCGCACTACTAAAAATGAATCAGGTGGATTTAATTTCCTTTCTACTAATTTTCTCTACCTTACTCAGAAGGTATGCTTTATTAGCATGCAACTTTATGTCCACATATTCCATTATATACCATAGCAAAGTTTGGAAGTTTATTCAAATATGCTATTTTTAAAGGGATAGATGTGCACATTGTACTAAAGATAAAGGAGAAAATGGAAGACACACCGAATGCAGCATAAAATATGGACGCTTTGCTGACCACAGCATAAAATGCCAAACAGATATCAAGACAACGTGGAAGATCCTAGAGGGGAAGCGCATATATTCTGGCCTATAACTTGTTACATTGCTGGTGGCTTTTTTTCTACTGTTCCCTGTTTACTCTCCTTTAGTCAAACTGGCTTTTTTCTGTAACATGCCATGTATTCCTGCATTAGAGCCTGTGTATTGGATATTTCTTCTAGCTGGAATGTCCTTCCCTCAGATAGCCGTTCTCAACACTATGCCTTTCATGTATCTGTTAAAACATCATCACGGTGAGGCTGAACCCAATCACCTTGTTAATTCTGGATCCTACTCTCTTTCTGCCTAATTCCCAGGTATGTTCAAGTCCTCTAAACCTGTCCTTTTTTTTTTTTAAATTCTATAATGCTTATCACCACCTATAATCATAATTTATATATTTATTGTATTTACTGTTTATTTACTCTCTCCTCCTACTAGAATGTAAGCTCCATACGGGCAAATATGTTGAAATGTTCTTTTCACTGGTGTATTCAAAGTGCCTACAATTCCTGATACATAGAAGCCACTCAATAAATATTGTTGAAACAACAAAGGATTTCAGTAATGACATAGATAAGCATGTAAGCTGTGAAAGCAAGGGCATGATTTTACTCAGCACTATACATCTAGTGCCTATTTCAGTGCCTGACAAGTAGTAGATGCTCAAGAAGTTATTTGAATTAACAAATAAAATAATAGATAGGTGATTAAGTTTTTTTTTATTTTTAAATCAGAGACACAAATGAATTATGCATAATTAGAAAGAAAATAAGAAGTAATTCAGCATGTATTTTGGAAAATGGTTTATAAAACACTAAATATTTTATTTGAGCTTTACAGTACTGGTATAGAGAAATTGTCCAGGATAAAATGTACATATTGAAAAATAGGTCATTAGTGAATCCCCTGAGAATCAACATGTTATTTATAAATCAGCTTTAAATTTAGTAAATAAATAACTAGAACAAATCACTGAATTTCCTGTTTAAAAAAAATGCTAAGAAAGCAATGTATGCAGCTTATATTCAACAAACAATATTTCCAGAGTTGCAAAAACTATGAAACCTGTTTAGTTACTATGCAAGAACAAATTATGAATTTTCAGGTTCATAAATTTTGAAAATATGTGGGAAAAAGAAATATTGAAGTAAAAAAAAAGAAAAACTAAAACGCCACATTTTAAAGAAATCTTCAGAAAGTGAAAAATATAATGGGACCTCTCTTTGGAAAAATCTTCTAAAACATAAAATCAGGTAGACTTAAGACGACATTTAAAAATACATATTCCTGAAATACTGAGATGACCACGTTACAGTTTCTTATATAACAAAGCAGCATTATTTTACTTTTCTTCAAAGGCAATATAGCCAATGAGTCATGCCCCCCCCTCCGCCAAAATTTATGAAGCATCCACCAAGACTTTGAGTTTAGTATTAAATAAAAAATGTGAAATTGAAACATTGGGTAGAAGATTCTTAAACTGAAACACACCTTTCAAGGTCTGGATTGCTCCTACACAAAATTCCTAATCCTTCAACTTTACAACTTTAGTATGTAAATTTCCATTAATGCCAAAAGGTAAAAAACACAAAATAAAAAAAAAAAACAGACAAGATCAGTGAGATTCTGGGTACATTCTGAGAAACAGTCAACAGTAACACTTTGTAATCACCAACCCCAAAAAGACCTAATAATAATATCTACATCTTATTTTTCAAATAAAATATTTGAGATATACACAAGTCACATCAAAAATATTAATCAAATCTTCCTTTTCTCCCTGCTCTACCAACTGTCATAGTCGCAAGCCATTGCAATCTATGCCTGGAGAGCTGCTTGGACTTACACCCACACTGTCAGCTTGTGGTTGTGATTCAGTCAATTCCTTTTCAACATGCTGACAGCACAGATATTTCTAAACATACATCAAATCATCTTAATCTCTATCTGGAACCCATCAACCATTTGCTAAAGGCCTCAGAATAAATTCCGCAGTAGTCAACATGGCATCATAGATGACCCTAGAACATTGTCTTTAAACACTTCACTCCCCATACTGTCTTTTCACATCACTTACTCTTACAATTTTCTATTTGCTTGTTTGCCTCACTATGTAACCATGTTGAAGAGAATGTATGTATCTTATTCTGGAATATGATTAAATACTTGGTGCTTATTACTGGATAAATAGATAAGAGGATTAACTGATTTGAAAGAAAAATTGTCGTTTTGGTTTTCTCAGTGTTTTTATTTTACATAATGAAGGAGAGCAGAATATGACACCCCAAAATGTGCCATTTTAAGATGTGGATCATTTTGTGCTGAAGTCAATCAAGACCCAGCAGACTCAGAAAAAAACTTTTAACCTTCACATTAATTGCTAAAAAGAACTTAAAGTTTTATATATTGAGTTTTAATTTACATACAATAAAATGTGGAGATTTTAAGTGCACAGATCAATGGATTTTGACAAATAGATAAACTGTTATAATTAAACTATAGAACATTTCCACCACTCCAAGAATTTTGCTTGGTTCTACTCTTATTTCCAGACCCAGGAAACCATTCTGGTTTCCGTCATATCGTTTAAGTTGTCTGTTCTAGAAGTTCATATAAATTAAATGATAGAATATGTCTATTTCTATACCACTCTTTGCATGTGCTCATTCACGCAACATAATCATTTTGAGTTTTATCCATTCTGTCACATATGTCAATAGGTCATTTCTTTTTATTGCTGATTAGCACTCCCTTGTTATCCTTCACCTATTTATGAATTTATAGGTTGTTTTCAGTTGTGACTATTACAAATAAAACTGCTGTGAATATTTTTTATTGAGTAGGATGTTATTATTAATTTATTGTTAATATTATTGTAGTTCTTAATATGTTCTATACCTTTTGTCATATATTTGCATCACAAACATTTTCTCCCAGTTCCTAGCTTACCTTTTAATTTTCTTAAATATGACTATTGAAGAGCAGATATTTTTTTTTCTTTACTTTGATAAAGCACCTGACTTTACGTTATATGCAGAATTTTCAGAACCTATATAGAAAGAGTGGATTGTTCATAAAATGAAATTTTTTATTTTGTTTCTTGAACCAAAATTTGACATATACTCTCAATTTTTATATGCCATGCATTAATACCACTTTATTCCCAATTTTATTTAGACTATTATAATAACATATCTGCTTAAATTTTATCAAAATAAATAAATATATAAATAAATAACTGAACTGCACCAAAAACTAAAACCAACTACCAACTTCAAGGAAGCCGTTCAGGTTTGGGATTTTCAAAGTTAGATGACTTATAAAAATCAAAAGACATTATATAAAAATAATAATATATTTACTTGCTTTACTTTATATATTTTCTTGACCTATTATGACTATATATGCTCCTCAACATAGTTATATTTTGCTTGTAATACGAATGGCTATCAAAAGTAATTCCACATGAAAATAGTAAATGTACCAAAATAAATTTTGAAGTGGGTAATTTTAGATAGACTTTATCAATTTTCAGAGGTGGGTTACTATAGAAAGAATACAGTATTCCTGGCACTCCATTAAAGTAGCTCTGAGGCCATGGGGGTCCTGTAGCTTCCCTTGGTTCTTAATGTTGCCAACTATAAAATGAAAGCGTAATTGCCCCAAGCACAGATACAGGGACAATTTTGTTGTCACATTGTAGAAAAATAGCTATTTTCTGTATTCTGCTGCATCTAAATATACCATTGATTTCTGATATATGATTGGCATCTTCAGGTAAGTTTTAACACTCTCTCTCACAGAGAATCAACAAAAATCAAAATGTCATTTCTAAATGTACCATTCCCTTGAATAATAAGAGTTAGAAAATGAATGTATTTACTGAAAATAACCCCTGTAATATGATTACAAGCTCTAAGATAAATATGCTTAAGAAATTAAAATATAATTTTTGATGAAAGTAAAGTTAAAAACGTACATGTAAAGCAATATTTTAGGAAAATGGACATACGCATCACTCTTGGTGATACTTCCCTTGATACAGACAGCTGCAAAAGACACACTTAAATATACAACATACCAAATATTCATGCAAGAATATTGTGACTGGGGAAGAGAACACCTTTATGCCAGTTCTTGTTTTCAGTCATTTATTAATAATTACAAGAATTATATTAGAGTTACTGTATTCTCTTTTTCATACTTAAGTAAATATCCTCTAAGATTATCCTGAAGGACTCTTCTCTTCTTTGAAATGAGTTCACTCAGGCAGCTCAAGAAAAGGAAGAACTCCAAGGTAGAGTGCATGTACTTGAACCAAAGGTAAGAGGAGTTAGGAGAAATGTCTGTGGGGAGGGCTCATTAGGTCAAGTCTATTTTATTTAACAGAAAAATAAAAATTCTATAAAATATAAATCATATGTTCATATCCTACCAGGCCTTAAAGTGTTTTTATCAGGGTATTGTCTTAATATTACCCCTTACTTCTTTGACAATCAAAACAAAATGGGGTGTACCACTTCTATAACAAGTAAAAGTTGGAATTGGGGGAAGGAATCTTCCTTTGATAAGGACTAGTGTAAAACTGGGAGACATTTTAGAATTAAAACTAGGAGTTTCTGCAAATGTGAGCTCTGTATTTGAAAATGACAATACGAAAGACGTGAAGACTATTATCTATGGTAGAAAGACAGATTTTGGAAACTATTAAATGAGCAATATTTTCTGTGAGATCTTCCAATGTTAGTGACCAGCCACAAGAGTCACAATTAATTTTATGGTTGTTTGTGTAATCTAAAAGTAAATGAGTTCATCTTAGCATAAATTCTGAAACACTTTTAAAATTTAACCGTTCTTGGTCTCTAAGTTGATAAATCCTCAAGACATCCAGTACAGAGCAGTCATTGCAAGCCTCCCACAAAGTAAGGATATGGAGTGAGTTTTGTTGATATGGAGTGAGTTTTGATATCTATCCTCAGTTTGTCTCTCTTGAAGAGATGGTGGTAATTCCTAAACTCATCTCTCCTGGATACTCAGTTCTAAACCCTCCTTGGCTCAATTACTGACTGCATGGAGCAAAGTCCTTGTGTACATTTTCACACTACAGCCTATGATTCAGTCTTTACCAGATTCTCTTCATGTAAGGCTTTGCTTTACTCAGCGACATCCCTCAAAATGTTGGCTCTAGCTCTCCAATTCAACAGTGTGCTTCCCCCTCTAAAGCTGAGTGTCCTTTCCCTGCATTCTCTCTGCCAGTGGAAGCAGCGATCTGTCTGTATAGTGGCAACAGAACAGTTAAATGCCTTTTGGTCAAATGAGGCATTTTACCTCTGTCTTATTGCTTCTTTAGCACTTGATTTGTACCATGTATCCTATTACTTAATTTCAAAATACTATAGTATATTGCTTATGAAGATATTTTCCTTTTCCTCTAGAATATGGGATTCTTAGGACAAAGACTATGTCCTGTTAATATTGGTATATCAGTATCATATTTCTCTGAACTCAGGAAAAACTGAATAATTATATGTTATGTTGAATGTATCTGCCTTGATAACTTGTTTCTTTTCTCCACCAGTCACAGCAGTGGGCACGGAATGTAGCAAAGGGAAGGTGTACTTCTACCCTACAGATATGGTTCATAACGAAGAGGTCAGGGATAAAAGGAAAGATCATAACATTCTAAATGAAGCTGGCCAAAAAGGAAGGCTTCTTTAACTTTCTCCCTCCCTCCCTCTGTCCCTCCCTTCCTTCTTTCCTTCCTCTGTTCATGTGTCAATACAGCTCTCTCTTATGTCAGAAAGAATACTCTGTATTAACCAATTCAACAAAAAGAGTTCATATACCATAATTATAAAGAAGGGTAGGGTGTATTGACTGAAAAATCTGTCCATTTACTTTAAAGTAAAACTCAGACCAACACTTAAGATTAGGTTAAGCATTGTTTTGTGGAGGGGAAAAAGATGCTCACGGTGTTAACTGATTATTTGACATTTCCCTAAATAACAAACGGCAGAAATATGGCATGGAATCAAATTTCTAAAGACAGCTTTTCAGCTAATGATTTGTTTGAAAAACCTAAATTGATGGTCAACTCAGAATAGGAACATAGACCCGTTTATACTGCCATTGGTTTGTCCTCACTTCATCCAGTAAACAATGGACCAGGTTTGAATAATTGATCTATATTGATTTACAATAAAATAGCAACATACCCCAACGATAGAAAGATTTATGTTTTTATTCAGTGTTTATGTTGATACCTTAAGTAGCAAGCGCATCGCACATCGCTGTGAAGTGACAAGACCAAATGCACTTTGGCAGAGATTCAGTATAAAAATGAGAAGGTGTTGATTTCATTACCACTCCAGCAATACATTTGAAAGAGTGTCAATGACTATTAATGGCCTAGTCCTCAGCCAGAAGAATGCCTGAAGTCACTGCAAGTGGTGTTTTATCTGCTCTTAAACATTAAAAACAGAGAGCCTCCTACAGTTGCTTTTGTAAGTGCCTTTCCTGCTCTACAAATAATCACATCCCCCACTTAACTGAGCTTTTAAAAATGTTTAAATTCCAGGCAAACCCAATTTCTCCACTCCGGAGGTTTTGCCCCTTCCTTTTCTTTTCTAACAACGAACACATTTGGCTTTAGTCAAAAAGTAGTTCTGAAGGTGAATGAGAACAAAATTATTTTGAAAAGCACCTTTTGGCTCTTCGACTTGGTAATACAGGACATATAGAAACTCCACTGTTTTAAATTTATTTTTTAAATGTTATTTTGTTCCTGTTCTTATTTATTTTTGGAGATGAGTCCAAACAATCTTATGATGGAATGCATGTTTCTGAAGCCCACATAGTTTCAGCTTTATTTTTTTATTTCCTCAAACTAGGTTTTTTTTTTTTTGTTTTTGGATTTTGTTTTTTCCTTTTGGTCCCTACAGGGTCCTAAATCAACAAGTTATTAGATGAGGAATGGAAGCTTCTGTTTCAGAAAACACAACTGCAGCTAGAAAACAGAAAACAGATGCCAATTATTTGCCAGTGGCTGCTGGAAAACAAAACATTTTATGACATTTACTTTGCCTTAGCAGAACTGCCGCTGATGCCAAAGAAATATAAACTGGTCAAATTACCAGCAGCCGGTTTTGAAATGTGGGGTATTATAATTTGGAACCTTGCTCTACATTTGGCCATTCTGTGACCCATATATATATTTTTTAAACATTGATTCTCCATGCAACTTGATGTTTTAACAGATATATAAGAAAACATATGTGTAATTGATATGCATAATTAAATGCTTGATAGATTTGCATATTTTATTTCGTTATCTATTAATCGCAATAGTTTTTTACATAGGGATACGGATAATTTTGATGTTTACTAATTGAAAGTGACTTCCTTAACATAAATTTTGATTTCATGTGGCAAAAGCTTCAAATTAAACATCTTTCTTACATTGAATCCAGATGAATTATTCATTGTTAATGTGATGTCACAAGCAAAGTTTAAGTATTTTTCCTCCAGTCGTTAATAGACTTAATTTAGTCACAATCAATATCTATCTAGCCTCACAAAAATATAAACGTTTCATAAATATCTTTAGATTAAATGTTTCACCTTTGAGACACATATCTGAAGAAATATGTCGAGCTGACTTCACTGAAACTGGCAGTTATGTCAGATACGTTTCCACTTTCATCAGCTGTGAGTTAAAGATCTAGATATATAAATAAAGTCTTTTGGAAATCTTATGCAATATGTGCCTAGTCCTACTTTTCTTCATAGTGACTTGAGCTCTTTTAGGGTGTTAAAAAAAAGCAATTAATGCATCTTCCTTGATAGTATAGAGTTACTACAAGTAACGGTTTTATAAAATCTGTCATAAGTGCCTACATTACCTGAAGCAGTGTCCTGAGTGACTGAGAAGTGAACTGCATTAAGAATAGCACTTATATCACTGAGTATTTGTTGAAAATATAAGCTGTAAATGATGACCGAAGTGACGTAAGGAACACCATGCTTCTCAATTTTTAGTATACACATGAATCACCAGGGATCTTGTCCAAAGCTGGTTCTGATTCAGTAATTCTGGGGTGGGTTTCAAGATTCTGCATCTGAGCACATTCCCATGTGGTGACTTCAAAGCAACTGGTCAGAGGACCACACTTTTAAAAGCAAGACTGTACATGACCTGAGGTGGGACCATTCTTCTTTGAACACTTGCAATTTTCTGAAGTACGCATAGCCAGTCTCAATATTCAAGGTGACTGAAGAACTTGAAAAACCCTGCTCCAGCCCATCTCATGAGTAATGACTGATCTCTTGGTTCCAGTGTAATGTGTGGAGGCTGAATAATGGAATAGGTAAGTGTCATGGCTGGGGGACTATTGGGGGGCTTTTGGCGGTGAGATGCCCAGGGAAAAGAAATCACACAGAGCCGACATGAGGAGGAAGCAGCTAGCAGCTTTATTCAGCAATAACAACGATTACATAGAGGTTTTGGAGGAGGAGAGTGCACAAAAATGGCATGCTCCCTCCCGAGGCTGTGAATCATGCTTACGTAAAGAGCTTACATCACGGGCCGGCGGAGTGGCGCGATGGTTAAGAACTGGCTTGGGACGCCAGAGGGCCCCGGTTCGGGTCCCACATATGGGGGCCAGTGACACTTCCCCCAATTCCCCAGCACTGTTCCCATTCCCCCAATTCCCCAATAAAAATCTTTAAAAAAAAAAAAAAAGAGCTTACATCACTGGAGCCCAGCGCCTGCACAGCAGGCTCCAGAGTCAAGGTTTGTTATGTCTGGGGCCAGGATCCGAACATCAGCCTGCACCCATCTAGATGGCCCTGGCCTAGTGCTCAAGGTCGCTGCTTGTGTGGGCCCGAACCTCGTCCAGGGTCAGGATCATATGCCAGCCTGCATACAACTGACTCAGCCCAGGCCCTGTCAGTAAGAGATGCACCTTCTCTTTGTTAGATTTAACAATGCTAAGACCTTCTGCGGTGAGTGTGTGTGTGTGTGTGTGTGTGTGTGTGTGTGTGTGAGAGAGAGAGAGAGAGAGTGTGTGTGTGTGTGTAGAGAAAGAGCTAGAGGCAGGCCAATATGCAAATCTTATATCATGATTAGAAAAAAAGGAAAATATTATTGCACCCTGAGGTATGACTCAAACGAGCAGTGCACCTAGTTCCCATTAGTGTGTCTTCCTAACTTAGGCATCAATCACACTGAACATCTGGATAACCATTATAGCAAAGGAAAAGAAAATTATTTACATTTATTTTTACACCCAATCTCCTGAGCAATAGAATCTATAAATGGGCATGTATTCTAGATAATATTTTAACAACCTGGATACACATTCATTTAGGCTGCACTTAGCTAATGTAATGGTAAGCTCATCTCTCCTATTTCATTTCATCTCCAGTCAGAGAAAACTTTCCTATCACATTAAAACCACCGGGGACCGTCCCTCTAAGTCTGAGGAACTTAAGTTACATTCTCTGAACCCCTACTCCCTCTCTATCACATTCCCCAAACACCTGGGACAAATTCATTGTTGTTTCTTCAGTAGACAGGAATTTTGGCAGATTTTCTGTGTAGCTAGAAAGCAGCTAGCAGAATGTCACAGCCAATTGAGGGGGAAGCATTTAATATTCTTTTGAAAGATTCAGGACTTCTGAACCACATCATACTCCTCCCACCCTCCCTCCAGTCCCCAAGTACCACTGATCCTTCCACACATATATCTCTTCCTTTTTTATTCAGTTGTGCTCTGCCTGACCTCATAACTGCATGCCTAGAATGTTGCAATTTCCTTCTAACTGATCTGCCCATCTCATGTTTTCATAAACTTAAATAACAGTGTCTCATTATTACTCCAAAACTCTATCAGTTTGCTTAATAACCTTCATTGGCCCCATTTAGCTACAAGAATAAGTCTGAGTTCCACACCGTCATGAAAAGTTGTTCACAAAGTGTATCCACAGTATTTTTTGAACTTCCAAAACATCGGCCTCTATTGTGTCCCAAATAATCCATGCATATTATCATATCTGCTTAGATTTTACCGGCTTTCCAACAAATTATCTATGTTATATGTTAGAGTATCCATTAGTGTAGAAATAGGGAAATTAAGTCTGAATACCTGCCATCAAAAATTGCTTAGTGGAACTGATGGGTACTAACTCTCAAAGCATACACTTGCCTCAGGACTAAGTGTTATGTAGATGATCAATTCATATTTGAACAGTATTTCTCTGGAAGACCTGAAGCCATCCTTCATTTCTCAGTCAACTAGAAATCCACTTAGGTCAAATCATACACCTGAAGCTAGCTCCTCCCTTCTTCTGTTTATTTCATTAATCCACAACTTGATTTATAATCACAATTTTCTTCAGACAGAGATTAATCACAATATATTTGGTGGATTTCTTTCATCAACAGTGAGTCCAATTTTATCATTCTGAAAATTTACAGTGGACTCTGTAACAATCATCAACGTCAGTAAGAATTTTCACTTAATTTTGGAAATTAAAAATATATATTTTGAAGAAAAAGATAATCTCAAATCATTCATTTCTGCCTTAAGAAGATAGTAAAGAAGAGAAAATTAAACCCAAAGAAAGCAGAATGAAAGAAAAAAATAAATATTAGAATAGAAATTAGTGAAACAGAAAAAGGAGAAAGTCAATAGAGAAAATCAATGAAACTGAAAGGTGGTTCTTTGGGGGAAAAATTTTTAATTGACAAAACATCTAGACTGACTAAGAGAAAAAGAGAAATGCAAATTATTAAAATCAGAAATGAAAGATGGCATGTGACTACGAATTTTAAGAAATTAAAATCATTATAAAGAAATGTGAAAAACATTATGCTGAAGTGTAGACAACTTAAATGAAATAGACAAAGTCCTAGAAAAAAACAAATTATCTAAATTGACAAAAGAAGAAACGAAAATTCTGAACAGACCCTATAGCAAGTAAAGGACTTAAAATAGTATATAAAATGCTCCCAACAAAGAAAAACTCAGGTTCAGATGACTTTGCAGGTAAATTTTACCAAAATCTAAGAGAGAGCTATAAATCATCCTCAAACTCTTACAAAATTCAAAGGCTAAAACACTTCTCAACTCGTTCTGTGCAGCCAATATTGGCACAATGCTAAAGCCAGATGAAGATATCACAAGAAAAGAAAACTAATACAAATGTTTTCATGAATATGAAACAAAAAACTAACAAAATATAGCAATCCAAAATTAAGCAGCATATAAAAACATACATCATAACCAAGTAGAACTTATCCCAGGAATACAAGGTTTAGTTTAATGTTCAAAATCAATGAATGAAATACAACATCCATATATCAAAGGACAAACCCACAGGCTCATCTCAATAAACACCAAAAAAGCATTTTAACAAATCCAACAACCATTTGTGATTTAAAAAATGAAATTGCTCGACAAACTAGGATGAGAAGGAAACTTTCCCAATCTGATAAAGGACATCTATGAAGAATTGTAACTAACCTTATATTTAATGCTAAAAGAGTAAATGCTCTCTCATTAAGACTAGAAATAAGACAGCACTTTTATTCAACAATGTACTGGAAGTTCTAACTAGTGAAATCAGGCAAGAAAAAGGAATAAGAGACATCTATTATACTATGGAATGGAAGCAATAAAACTGCCTTGACTTGTAAATAACACGATCCTATATGCAGAAAATTCTAAGGAATTACAAAAACTAATAGCATTGATAAATTTATGCAGCAAAGTCACAAAATACAAATTCAGCATACACATCAATCATAGTACTATAAACCAGATGAACAATCCAAAAATGAAATTCAAAAGAGTCCCAGCACCACGTATTAAAGAGGCTTTGTTTTCTCCATTGTGTTTTTAGCTCCTTTGTTGAAAATTATCTGCAGATAGTAGATAGATAAATAGATGATAGATAGATAGATCGATAGATGATAGATAGATAGTTAATAGATAGATATGGGTTTATTTCTGGGTTCTCAATTCTATTCCATTGGTATGTGTGTCTGTTTTTCTGCCAGTACCATGCTGTTTTGATTATTGTCATTTTGTAGTACAAGTTGAAGTCAGAAAGTGCAATATCTCCAGTGTTCTTTTTTCTTAGGATTGTTTTGCCTATTTGGGTATGTGATTTGATGCAGATCTGGTGGTTTTTTGTTCTATTTCTTTAAAAAATGTCTTTGGGATTTTGATGGGGATTGCATTAAATCTGTATATTGCTTTGGGTAATATGGCCATTTTAATTATGTTTATTCTTCCAATCCATGAACATGGATTTTCATTTCTTTGTGTCTTCTTCAATTTCTTTTAAGAATGTCTTATAGTTTTCAGTGTATATGTCCTTCACATCCTTTGTTAAGTTTATTCCTAAGTGTTTTCTTCTTTTTGTTGCACTTGCAAATGGTGTTATCTTTTTTAAATTTCTTTTTCTGAAATTGTATTGGTAGTATATAGGAATGCAATGGATTTTTGTATATCGACTATGTATCCTGCAACTTTACAATATTTGTTTATTGTTTCTAATAGTTTTTTTTTTTGGTGGAGTCTTTAGGGTTTTCTACATAAAGAATCATGTCATCTGAAACTGAAAATTTAACTTCTTCTTTCCCAATTTAGATGCCTTTTATTTCTTTCTCTTGCCTGATGGCTCTTGTTAGTACTTCAAATACTATGTTGAATAACTATGGTGACAGGGGGCATCCCTGTTTTCAGAGGAAAAACTTTCAGTTTTTCACTATTACGTATGATATTAGCTGAGGGTTTGTCATCTATGGCCTTCATTATGTTGAGATACTTTCCTTCTGTATCCATTTTATTGAGTGTTTTAATCATAAATGAATATTATATCTTGTCAAATGCTTTTTCTGTATCTATTGATATATCATTTTTCATTTTTATTTTGCTTATGTGGTATATCCCACTGATCAGTTTGCATATGTTGAACTTTCTTTGTGCCCTGGACTGAACCCCACCTGAATATGATGTATAATCTTTTTAATGTATTGTTGTATTTGATTTGCTAGTATTTTGTTTAGGATTTTTGTGTCTGTATCCACCAGAGATATGGGCTGCAGATTTCTTTTTTTGTAATATCTTTACCAGGTTTTGGTATCAGGGTAATGGTGACCTCATAAAATGAGTTAGGTAGTGGACAATTGGAAAGCCATGTTCAAAAGAATGAAACAAGACTGTTATCTGTCACTATATACAGAAAATAACTCAGAATGGATCAAAGACCTAAACTTGAAACAATAAATTGCATAGAAGAAAGTATAGGTACTAAACTTATAAACTCTGGGTTCAGAGTGGACTTTAGGAATTTGACCACAAAAGCAAAAGAAGTAAAAGCAGAAAAATAAATTAATGGGACTATATCAAACTAAAAAGCTTCTTCATAGCAAAAGAAACCATCAATAAGACAAAAGGGCAACCAACTGAATGGCAGAAAATATTAGCAAAAAAATGCCTCCAATAAGGGGCTAATATCCAAAATATATAGGGAACCTGTACAATTCAACCACAAACACAAACAAAAAAGATCCAATTAAAAAATAAGCACAGGAAGCCAGCCAAGGGGCTCAGTTGGTTAAGAGTTAGCTTAAGAGCGCAAACTCTGAGCAACAGGGCCACCGGTTCGATTCCCACATGAGTCAGTGAAGCTGCGCCCTAGCTGAGCTGCTGCTGAGCTGCCAACAGGTGGCAGGATGGCTCAGCTGGTGAGAGCATGTGCTACTAACAACAAAATCAACTGTTTGATGGTGGGCTATGCCCACCCGCAACTAAGACTGAACTCAGTACCTTGAGCTGAGCTGCCACTTGGGTGGCTCAGCTGATACAGCATGTGCTCTTAACAACAAGGCTGCTGGTTCAACTCCTACATGGGATGGTGCTACGCCCACCCTCAGATAAGATTGTAACACAGCACCTTGAGCTTAGAGGCCGTGAGCTGCCATCGGGCAGCCAGATGGTGACTGGCGCCCTCCACAACTAAGATTGAAGAACAACAACTTGGCTGATCCCCCTCCCTGATTCCCCAACACTCTTCCCCTCCCCCAATTCCCCAATTAAAAATTAAATGAGCAGAGAGGACCTGAACAGACATTTCTCCCAAGAAGACAGGCAAATGGCCAACCAATATATGAAAAAATGCTCAACTCTACTAGCTATCAGAGAAATGTAAATCAAAACCACAATGAGATATCACCTCACACCAGTTAGAATGGCTATCATCAACAAAACAAATAAATGTTAGAGAGGCTGTGGAGAAAAAGGAACCCTCATACACTGCTGGTGGGAATATACATTGGTATGGCCAGTATGGAAAACAGTATGGAGTTTCCTCAAAAAAATAAGAATACAATTACCATACGACCCAGCAATCCCTCTTCTGGGTATCTACCCCCCAAATCTGAAAACATTTATCCCTAAAGATATATATAGCCCAATGTTCACTGCAGCATTATTCACGGTGGCCAACACATGGAAACAACCAACGTGTCTTTCAATAGCTATTTGGATAAAGAAAATGCATTGTATAAACACAATGAATATTACTCGGCCATAAGAAAAGATGAAATACTGCCATTTGTGACAACATGGATGGATCTTGAGACTATCATGCTAAGTGAAATAAGTCAGACAGAAAGCATAAAGAACTGTATGACTTCACTCATATGTGGCATATAAAACTGAAAGCAAAAAAGGAACAAGAGAAACAAAGAAACAAAAATTTATAGACACAGACAACAGTACAAAGCCAAAGCATGTGCCGTCTGTACCTTCTGTGCCATTCCTGTGCTACCAAGGGATTTCAGAATCCAAAACAATCAAAAGGAGACCCTTTTCATATAGCTAAGTGCATGTTGAAATCAAATCCTTAACCAGAATTTCTGAAGAATTCTAAAATTAGCAGATAACCTTACCATCTCCAGGCTGCTCTTAAATATAAGCCGGTCACTGCAAACTACATTTTTCTTTAAAATATTATTCATTTGTAATCATCACAACTGATTACTTCTCCCACACACCATGCCATATTTTTGCAATTTAAATAGGAAATAACACAAAGTGAGGTATTTCCACTTACTCCCACCATCCCAGATAAAATTGGTCTTGTTTATGTCTTCATATTCCCATTTCTACATGGTTTCTTTGGTATGTATTATATTTCTTATCCCAAAAGTCTGCTTTGTATTTCTTCTGTATATCCTACTTTCAGATATATTTTTACCACAGTGGCTGTAAAGCTGCTTGACTTTCAAGAAAGAAGATGAATTCATATGAATATTTAATGCAAAAATAATCAGGCTTATACTGTTTTGTTTTAGTTATTTTAGTGCCCTTAGTAATTTAATTAGCTGGAAGCATGCAATAGTATTTATTCTATATTTCCAGCTCCCAAGTTATTGTATAATCATAATGATATTCAATTTATCTCTACTTGATTTTACTTTTACCAACATACTGATAATATTTTATTAAATATTCTAAGACATTGATCTTATGTTTTCTTGGCAAAGTGCCCAGCTCCTCCTAGTGGATACTGAGGTTTAGATAATATCAATATTTCTATATTTTAATAAGGTATTATTATTGTTAATTTTAAGTATATGTTTTAATTCATAAACATGAAGCAAATAGTGCCTATAAAATTGAAATCAAGTTATGAAAACTATAAAGCATTACATTTTAAATAAAATTAGTTGACTTTAATTGGCAGTTAATTATCTCTATGCTATTTTAATAGCATAGATTGATCAAAATCTAATGAAGTATTTTATATATTTTTTTACTCATTCTGTCACATTTTATAACTCTGTATCAATAAAAAATAAAAAGAAATACTAGGGGAAAAAAAGGAAGTAAATAACATTAAATCCTAGATTTTAAAAAGGTGGGGTAAAGAGGATACATTTTCTAATTATCATATTAATGAACAAAAATGACATAGAAAGTATGATTTGAAAAAGTACACAGGATAAATGGCAATATTCAGCTCTTCCAAGGGAAAAAAAAATGCTTGTGAAGGGAAGTGCGGTGGCTGAAAACCACACCAATGTGCCATGGAGTGCACATCTGCTCAATACAGGCCCAGCCAAAATCTGCAGGTGTCAAAATGCCAGTAGTACACACAAAATGATGGAAATGGAGATAAATTATCTTTTGAAAAGTACCAATATTCCCAAATTCTGTTAATTCTGCATGTATGAAGATATCATTTGCCTTTTACCTCTTATCATATTGTATATGGAGTTTTATAAAAGTCTAAAAATGAACAATGAAAATTGCTTTCTCTGCGATCAACAGAGCAACAAGATGACCAAGCTGTCATCTCATCAATTCTCCTAGAAAATGCTTGGAGAGCACCACCATTATCTTCATGCCTCTTTAAAAAAAAAAAAACAGATTGGAAAGATGAGCTCTCATTATTTGTATAGAACTTTTGTGAGATATTTCTATGAAATATGCCGAGGACTTAGAAATTCTGTGATGCGTTGGCTCCATGTTTGTGGACTGTGAAGCCAGTGAGTTATAAATTATGGTTCAGATGCCACTTATCTTCCTCCTTTCAGGTCTGCAAAATAGCTCTATATGACTTTGGGAAAATGATACCCTGAATTATTAAAATAAATTTTGTCTCTAATAATCTCCTCTCTAAGCCATTAAGATGAGCAGTGTCGAGCAGTGATCTGCTTTGATACTAGTTTATAAATGTGATTATACACATTTTATATATAAATAAGTCAAGAAATGGATCTAACCACTGTTAGAAGTTAAAGAAAATCAGATAAATAGATTACAGGGGAAAAAAAGAATTAGCCACGGATTTACACAAACCTGCAACCAGAAATATCCACCTGCATTATGTAGTTTCCTAGGACTGTCATGACCAAGTTTCATAAACTGGGTGGTTTAAAACAGTAAATATTTACTTTCTCAGTTCTGGAGACTTGAAGTCCAAAATCAAGATGTCAGCAGGGACATGCTTTCCCTGAAGACCCTAGGGAAGTCTTTCCTTAACTATTCCTAGCTTCTGGTGACTTCAGGAGTTCCTTGGCTTGTGGCAGCGTGACCCCAATTGATGCCTCCATCATTACATGGCCTTCTTCCCTGTGTGTCCCTGTCTGGGTCTTCTCTTATTATAGGAGATCGATCATATTGGATTTAGGGCCCACTTAATCCAGTATCACCTCATCGTAACTTAACTAATTATATCTGTAAAGACTCTATTTCCAAAAAGGTCACATCTGAGGTGGTGGGTGGACATGAATTTTGAGGGACCAGTATTCATCTCAGTACACAACCCTTGCCTTCTACTTGTAGATACCTGCCTTCCTTCCACAATACCATAATATAGGACCCCGACACACTCCATTTAAAATCTTCGTTTCTTTATCTCCACAAATTTATTTTTCCCCAAATCCCAATAACTCTGGAGACCTCCTCCTGCTCCTCAACATAAGATAACTTGAAAAATCGATCAGGATATGTAACAGTACCATGTGTGTTTAAGGTCTAAACAAATCATTCTTCAGTAACTACGCTATATACTCAAAGACCCATACGTTCTCAATTATAGATGGAGAGGAACCCAAATTAGAATACCAAATAGTAGCAGATGAAAAAAAGAGATATATTTTAGGATGAAATTAACATTTATTTAAAAAGCAAGCAAACAAATCCACAAACATATAAGTAACTACAATCCATCTAAGTAACTACCATGTGTTAAGTAATGGTAATGTTTTATGATATGATCTCCAGCTGATCTTTGAAAAAAATCACTTGGGGTTTTACTGGCTACAGTACTAAGACAATTATCAATGTAATTCTAAGAAAAGGGTAACATATTTAATTATTTTCTGGAACCCTCATTCTTTACTTTCTCCCTCCCACATCCACACTTTAAGTTTCTCATTTTTGACATGTAGCTGTGTAAAACTGTTCTGTTTCCCCAAAAATCTAGACCATGGAGCAATATGCTAGTGGAACCATAAGACAGAACAACGAATGACATTGTCCATAAAAGCATCACTGCGGTTTTATCATTTAAAATCATTTTACTTTCAGCTGTATTTGTGAAAGTCTAGGTATAAATAGCCCAATATAATGGGCTTTTTCAGTTTTTATAATATAAGCAATACATTATTTTGTAATTACATCTATATGTATCTTCTTATTCTTTTAAGGTATTTGAAGGCAGTATCTGGGACAACATAGATGCCAATCAGTTGTTTTTTGTTGAGAAATGACGAAGAGACTTTACTGTTTCAATTGTGTCTTTTCCCAAATAGCAGTTATTGGGTTGTCGGAAAAGTCATGATGTTTTTCATTGCAAAAATGTGGCATGACTTTTCCAACAACCCAATAGTACATCCCACTTAGTTTAATCCTTAGGCTCTGGTAGTTATTACTGCTCTTCAATAACTACTAATTGCTCTCCCCATTTCTGGTACATAGAAGGATTGAAATTACTGGTCCCTGTGATTGGATGGGGCCATGCCATTGAGTTGTGAGCAGAAGACATATGTGTCCCTTATGGACAGGAGTATTTAATTGATAGCACGATACCTTTCACAGCTCTCTTTCATGCTTACATAGCCTGGGTTCTGGATTAACTGTGATGAGCAGCATCTCCTGCCAACCTGCACTACATGCGCAGCATAGGTGAGCAATAACCTTTGTTGTTTAACAGCACAGAGATTTGGGTGATGTTTGTTACCACAGAAGAGCCTACACTTTTCTGACTGACATAAATGCTATTTGACTATATTACTTGACTGTATCGAGTATCATACAAAGGCTACTAGATTATGCATTTATGGGAGTCGATGACAAAAATCTCACACTTTGTTTTTATTCTCCCAATTGTTAACAACTAATTCTATGTTGGCCATATTTTGAGATCATTGGTCAAAAATTTTAATAAAAGAGAATATTTTCACTTAAAAATAATTTTTATTTGATCTTTGCAAATGAAGCTTTCTCTGCACTATCTCTCTTCTAAGCATTTTCCTTAAATTCTGGGTTTTAAATCAGCAAATTCAACCTGTCTATTCAATCAGTTTGCTTTAAGTCTTCAATAATAGTATGGTAAAGTATGATTCTATTTCATAATTTCAAAACAGTCAAAGGTGCTTAAAACTTGTACTTTGTTTCAATTTTAATACCACTCAATCATAATTAATTTTGATGATCTTTGGCTAAATTAGAAGCAATGGGTAGCTCTGTAGGAAAGGAAAAGGATAAGGGCACCTTACAAAGTGCCCTGTAGTTAACCCCAACCTAATTTAAGACATGCTTAATGTGTAGCAATAGATCCTGGTAAAATGGCAGGTGATTCTCCAAACAGAATAAAAGTAACAGTTGTATCCCTGCCCGGACACAGTAAATTTGTATTAACATGGTGCTTTTCATTAGGCAATCAATAATATATTTTATTGGTTCCAGAACACTGCACAAAACCCACTAAGAGTCATCTCACTCCACTGTTTTGTGTGAACACTACAATTAAGCAAAGAAAAAAAAGTAAATTAGTTTTTCTGAAATCTGAAGGTTTTCTGGTTGTAAAAGCCCAATTACAAATTAGCAAGCTGTGAATAAATCAGATTACAAAATAATCAGTCTTGAAGCAGCAAGTTCTTCACTTATAAAAAAAATATGCAAAGATTTACAAAGTTAAAGTTATATGGTAATTGATGGCAAATGGAGATAATGATGATATGAAATAGGATCATTTCTTACCTCAAATGTCAGTAGATTTACACTACAAATCCTTAACATTTCTTATTTTCTGTTAAAGAGGTACAGATATTGAAGAAAGATGATGCTAAATTGAAATCATTTTAACACATTTGGACTTCAGATTATTTGCTAACAAATTACCCTTTGTAATTTTATGCTGATATTTCCTCATCATTTATCATGTGGTATCATTTATACTCTCTCATTCAACTTCAATTCACATAAAAAATGTCACTGAACATTTTCTAATATTGGGGTATATTTGTTAATCTGCTTGCCTATATTATTCCACTAATAAAATGACATGATGTGATCATTTTGAATTTTATTACCTCCAGAAAGAATATGAAAGAAAACCAAAATTCTTTCAAAAGAAATGTGTCAGATACAACTCTTTCCCTTCTATGCCTATATCTTTTCATCCAAGGGCCTTTCCCCCTGAAACTGGGCCTCTACTCAAGATGGAGTATTTTCTTCACTGCTCTCCATAGTCCTGTTTTTGCAGGTGCTGTTCCCCTCACCTGAAGTGCCCTTAGATTATTTCTGCTTTCTGCTTATCCCTATCTTACTTTGCTTTTGAGGTATAGCACAATTTTCTTATCTCTCAGAACACTGTGTGTCTGTGTGTGTGTGTGTGTGTGTGTGTATTATATGTATATGTTGTTGACCTTTGTATAAACTTTGTAACCTGTGGTTAAGCATCAGTGCACAGCCTGATAACATTTAAAGAACCAGTCAAGAGCCATTAAGAAGAATTGGTGAAAGATGGCAATGGCAGGAAGCAACATGCAATTCAATCTCCTCAAATTCACCTATAAAAACAGAGAGCTCAACTAGGACAGTGGATAAAAAAAAACATGAAAAACATGTACAGAAAACTAGATATCACAATAATCACAGTTGTTGGTGGCATTCACCTTTTTGTCAGAGGAACAAAGGGAAACAACAGGAGATTTGATGGTTGTAATAACAATAAAACCTCAAAAATGACAATAGATCATTAATAGAAAACTTCAGGGGTCAACTTGGGAAGAACAGCTTAAACAGGGAGAGGTTTACAAGTGAGTGGATGAGGTCTGTGAAAAGCATGAAGGGACTGAATCAGATCATTTCTTTGACAAAAGCCAACATCCATTTATGTTATAAAACCCTCAATAAGAGAATTGAGAATAAGAATTGGTTGATAGGTCTTAACAGAGAGAATATAAACAAACCTCAGTCCAATAATCAGTATCCTACTTAGTATAAAAACAAGAGAGGCATCCTACGAAAATCAGAAATGATCTTATTATGTTATTGCCTCTACTACCATGTAACCTTGCCTTACAGATACTGGTCATTACAATTAGACAATAAAGAAAATTAAAGACATAAAATTGGAAAACAAAAGGTAGGTATCTCTATTTGTCCTGCCTCAACTGGTCTATTTACTGACTTGGAACTATTTATACACATATCTGTTTTAACTGTATATTTTCTTTCCATTCTCTTTCCCAGACCTTTTGGTGGGGAAGGTAAAAGACTAGACCATATTTTTCTATATTTCCCTTTATGCACAGAGTGGTGTTACATTAGTTTGGTACATAGTTATTGCTTATAAATGAAAAAAGAGTGATTACTTTAAATAATGTTTATTAGTAAAAATTTTAATAGGTAATACAGTAAATATATTTAAATATACTTAAGTATTCTATTGAGAAATTAATTTGACCCAATCAATATTAGAAAAAGTAGAATCCACACTAAATATTATCAACCCATTATTTTTGAAAGATTGAATATGTGCATATATAAATAGTTTTATAAAGTAAAACACAGACTACTTTACTTACTTTTTTTATAACTCCCCACTCATGTGAAACTACTCTTAAAATCGTGTATGGCTCGTGAATTAAACTCCCATTTACTTGGATGGGGAAATGATGCAAAAAGGAAGATCTTATAAATATTTTTACTGTGTAGCATATAGTTTGCAGTTGTCATAGTACTAGAGAATTTTTGCATTTAAACTAATAAAGCTAAGGATTCTTCTTTTAAGGACTCAGAAGTCTTCCCTTGTAAGTAGATTTGCCCCGCCACAGGAAAAAGGAAAAAAAATGACACTTTCTACATAGTCTCCTCATATCCCATTTCATACATGAGGCCAGGCAGAAGGCTTTGAAGCTTTCCCTAGACACTGACAATATGATCAGTTCCATATGAAATCCATGACTTTCTGTGGTGAGCACTGAATCCACTGATGCCCAAAGAGCTGAGTTCTACGGCATTCAAAGCTGATACCCCCTTTGTACCTCACACGTCAAAAGCTCTCATGAAAGAAGTAAACCACCATTTTGTCCATTTGACAACAAACCTTAAATTTCTTCCCTAAATTGATCTTGGAGTAATAAGATTAATTAATAAAGTAGTAGAAAAATAAGTAAAGTAAAAAAGTAAAGCTCATTAAGGACATTTTTTAGATCAGCTTGCATCGCCCTTCACACTCGTACAAATTCTTAAAAATGCTTCTGACATTTGTTTTAGTTCCAGTCTCCAAACTTCAGACCTTTGAAAACTGACTCCATGACTTTGCCAAACCTTTATAGTATCTTTAATATTTAAATACATTTTAAGTAAGCTTGTTATTTAACTTTATTTTGTTTTAAGCAATTATACTAACAAGGTATAGCTTTGATACATAAATTATGTTTTCCAATGCACATTAAAATAAACACTACGAAACTACAAAGTATGTGACCCTATATCATGTGCAACAGTATTGAATGCCAATGTCACCTGTACCATTCTCTGAGAAATGCCGCTCTATTGCACTGTTTGTCAAAGTGTCCACCAGTCAGTGTTTCCAGCATAGATGCAATCGAATATGTACATCTAGAGAAATGAGGGACTAATCTAAAATAAAATGGTATGTTTTTTTTATATTACTTTGAAGTTTTATTTTATTTTCATGTGAAATTTTCAATTATTCAACAATATATTTGTTTTAATATAAAAGTACAATTTTGTTTTCCCCTTTATAGTAAACTGTTAGTAAAATTTAAACTCCTATAGAATATGTTAATTTTGTAGCATTAAATATAAGTGTTGATTTTGGTTTGTTCAGCCAATGAGTATTTAATAATTGTCTATTATGTACCAAGTGCTACTCTTGACAATGGGTTCAAACTGTGAATAAAGCAAAAGAGGTCCTTCCTTTCATGGAGCTTACATTATAACTAGACAACAGATTCATTAAGTGAATAAATGTGTAGATAATATCAAGGAATGAGGCAAGTTATGAAGAGGAATAAAGAAAATGGGAATAAAGAACAAGAAAGGCAAATGGCAGTGGGTTAAAAATCGTTTGTGCATTGGTAGGCAAACATGAACAATTACAGTTGATTATCTAGAAAGATTTTTAAAGAAAAAAGCAGGATCCATGTAAATATTTTTAAAGAAAGAAGTTCAGTTCCCATCTCTAATCTGGAATAAAGATTAGAAATATGTTTTTTCTACTATTGCAATTTATGTTCTGCTAACATAAAGTAGGTTGCACTTGGAAGGGAAAATGCATTAATACCTGTCACCACCACCATTCAACACACTCACCTTCAATTTACAGATAAGAAACAAGTAATTGATTTTTCCAAGTTCATCAAGATAATTAAGATAGAACTAAAACAGTGGTTCCTAAATTTTCTTGTAATGGGTATTCGCTAAAAATCTCAAAAAAAATAAAAATGAAAATACTGATATCTGATTTCCACTCCCCAGATTTTTAAAATTTAATTGTAATAAGCTAAGACCTGGGCTTACTAAAAGCTCACCAGATGATTCTAATATCCAGGAAAGATTTGGAATTAAGAGGTTCCTGCCTTCCAGTCCTGTGTTCTTTATAACCTCTATCATTTTCTTCAAGCATAAGACTCTCTAAATCTGGAAAACAGGTTCAGTTTACAAAATGCACGTGTCTCATTCAAGAATTGCAGTAATTAATATAGTAGGAGTAAATTTTTGTGAATAGTAGAGAGTATATTGACTAGAAAAATATTTAATTTAATGTGAGTAGAGAAAGTTTTGTGTAACTCTACTGATATTTACAGAAAGATAATTTTCAGGTGAAGGTAAAATACTGAGAATCCAGCAAGAGCAAAAGCAGACCAAAACAAAAGAAAATGGTTTCTTAAAGTTCATTCTTATCATTTGTTTTTTATCTACCCAGCAATTTATTGAGAGTTACAATAATTTTCTTAAAAGTTTACAGGAGGGCTGGCTGAGTGGCGCATTGGTTAAGAGTTGGCTTGGGACACCAGCTCTGAGCAGCAGGACTGCAGTTTGGATCCCACATGAGGGCCAGTGATGCTGCACCCTCTAAGCTAAGATGGTGAACAACAGCTCAACCTGGAGCTGGGCTGCCAGGAGTAACCGGCGGCAGTGTAGGCTGCAGCCTCTGCTGCAGTGGGCTGCCATGAGCCAGGGTGAGTGGCTGGCAGCTGATGAGAGCTGCCGTGAGCCATCATGAGCGGCCATCCAATGGCAGGCAACTGACTGTCTCACCTGCAAAGAACGCAATAATACCAACATGGGCCAGTGAAGCAACGTCCTCCACAACTAGACTAAAGAACAAAACGACAGCAACTTGTCTGTTCCCCTCCCCCAATTCCCCAATGCTGTTCCTCTCCCCCAATTCCCCAATAAAATCTTAAAAAAAAAAAAAGTTTACATGTAAATTCAAGTGTGTGTATGTGTGTACGTGTTTGTGTTTTTTGTCTCTAAATCTTGAATGTCCAAAGCAAAATTTTTGTTTTTCTACCTTATAGTATTTAGATAAATACTAAGCTTTTGAAATCAGTTTTATAATTAATTAAACATTTTTTTCTTGATATGTCTCTCACCTGATAGGTTTCTTGCTTGAACTCTTAGTTTAGCCATACCAAACTTTATTTAATTAGGCAATGTTATATGTCACCATTGAGAGCTGATTTCCATTTAGTGGATAGATCAGTTCAAAAGATAACAAAAATTCACCAAGACATATCTTCACTTCACTATCAAGAAGTCAATTATATGTATTGATGAAAAGTATAAAACAAGTAATTTTCTTACCCTGTGTAATGAATATTTTGCAGTGCTAAACTCTTGAGTATTGAGGCTTTGCCTTTTAAACCAAAACAAAAAGCATGAGTTACAATAGTAGTTCAACTAGGATTTCAACATGAAGCATAATCAGACACTTAAAAGCACATTTTTTTCTTTTCTATTATCCCTGTAATTTAAGTAAAGAAATCTATATATCAATATAAGTGGCACTAGTGGTACCAGTTGCTGGATAATATCTTTGAATTTTTTTTTCTGAAAAGCCACAAGACATACATTGATTTGCTTAGGAAATAAAAGTTTGGGAAGCACAAATGAGATATTGTGAGTATAAGCTAGTTGTTTGGTTTTGGTATGATGCCCAGCCTTAGCCTGAATTCACTTTGGTCTGCTCAGATGAAGAGTTCTTCAAGAGAGTTACCAATGGTAAACCATAATCAGAAGACAGCCATCAATCATATGCCATCCAGAGCCACCCTCTTAAGATCCACAGGGCTGTCTAGGTCTAAAAGAGGAAAGTGCAAGTTGCCTTTAGAAACTCAGTATTTTTAAACGAGAACTGAAAACAAATATAGTCATGAGAAATCTAATAATCCAGCCTATTACCAACAATCTAAATTATGTTCAGGTAAAAGTTGGGGAATAAAAACAGAAAATATATAAATATTTTGTCTGCAATATATTCACTGAAAATTTAGAAACAATTTCCATAACACTCATAAAGCATCCTGACATATATTTATACATACAAATGTGTGATATTCACTGGTAAATGTGTGTATATATGCATATGCATTTCTTGATATAAAATGTAATTGGTTCCAAAAATGTGCTCCTAAGTAAAAACACAAAAATGTGACTATTGTGATCCATTTTCCTTAATGTAAAAATTAACTGTTTTAGTGGACAATTAAGGTAAATAGTCAACTTGGAAACTCAATAATGTGGGTTCATAATTAAATTCTTCAGATAACTGTAAACTTGATAGTTGAATTTATAATATGTGAAGATTACTGAAGCAACTAAGAACTGGGTAACAACTGTACAATAAACTCTCACTTGGAGTTTTGTGACTATACTAATGAATAAAAACAATAACTTTCAGGAACAACATGTGGGCTGATTTTTCACAAAACAAAGAAAATTTTCTTTCTCTCATCCTATTCTGTATAAAAGGTACTCCACCCACAAACACACATACATATACTATATATATGTATTATATATATATATAATATATATATATATATATATATATTAGATAAAATACTATAACTCTGCAAGAACATGTGATGTAAAAGCTTACCAGATAGAAATCTGCATTACAATGATGGTAAGAATAAAAATGCATGCTGGGATATATGGACTTCCTTGACCTGAGACCAGGAAATGACCAAACTCCAAACTTCTCTAAGAGATATATTTTTATAATTAGTAAATTTATCTAAGCATCTATCTACTGATGCATCCATCCATCCATCCATCCATCCATCCANTCAAAAGTTGACATAAGATGATACTTGTTAAACATATGAAATCAAACACACACACACACACACACACACACACACACACACACACACACACACACCCCATGCAGTTTTAGGCTTTTGTTATGCATTAAAGAAATTCCTAAAATATATTCACAAATAATAAAAGACTAGGGCTTTTGGGGTTCAGCCAAACTTCATTTTGTTTTTTTTTCCTTTTTCAAATATTTGGTGATCATTCTATAAAAAGCTGCTTTTTAAAAGCTCAAATAAATTAAAATTAATGTACCTGCTGTGGGTTTTCTAATAAAGAGTGCAGAATTTTGAAGGATGGTATGGGATGATCAGGAAGTTATCATGCAAGAAGAGTCACTTTATTTGTGGATGGGCAAATGTATAGAATTTCAAAAGCCAAAGATCAGTATGAAGAAAGAGTTCCTGGCACAGAGAACTATACGAGCATAGGCACAAAGTAAGCAAGAAAACCAAAGTTGTATTCTGTAAATACTAAGTATTCTATCTTGCGTTTACTCAGAGGTTTGTATTGAAACTGCAGGAATAAGATGGTATTATGGGTTAATATAAAGTTAAGAAGGACTTAGAATTTTGAGTTGTAGACTATGGATTTATTGGGAAATATGCAAGAAGACATTGAGGGAGTTGAACAAAGTGATAAAAGCAGCATTTAGGTACATGGGTCAGACAGTAGCAATCAGGATATGCTGAAATGTTTTAATTTATGTAGAGATAAACACTTAAATATTAAAGCAGTAGTGTAGGGAAATTTGATTTTAAATCATTATTAAGTCTTCCTGCCTGATATTTTCCTTATCCAGCCCTTTAACATTCTGCATATTCATGAGTTATAGACACACATATATGTGTATACATATATACGTGTATATATATTAAACATATTTCAAAATATATTTAGATTATAATGTCAAAGAAATCTACTTATGGAACTTAGTTATAATTACTTTGTATAGAACATTAATCTTTGAGAAAGTTTAAAGGGTGGATAAAGAAAAAAGTATTATGTCCTTATTAACATTTTCATGGTTTGTTATTCTCCTACCTGCTATCCTTATATCTTCTACTTCTCTAATCCATTCGTCAAATAGCTGGCAAAAATATTTTCTTTAAATACAGTTTTCAAATGTCTTATCGCACAAAGAATAAAATTGAAAGGACTGGCTTCATCCTAGCATAGGTGTTGGGCACAAAAATCAAGAAGAAACCACTTCAGACTTGAGTTTTTAAACTCATATTCCTATCCACGTGGCAAGGGTCACCTCATTCCATTAACTCCCAATGTGTCGATGCTAGCCTGTCTAGATATTGACCAAACAGATGACAAAATGCATACTATACACTATCTACAACTGAAATTTTGATGTTACATGAACTTAATCACCTCTGTGCCATTGGTCATTGTTTTTCTTCCTGTCAAAATGCTTCTGCAATCTTTTAAAGCTTCATTTAAATTTCACATCCACCATTCTCCTGTCAAAAAAATTTGAATCCTTCATGTTGTAAGATTCAAAAAATTGAGTCCTCCCTACCTCCCTTTTTCTCTCCCTCTCCCTGTCTTTCTTTCTGTTTGTCCAGCTTGCTTTCTGGCTTGCTTGCTGGATTTCTGGCTTTAATGATTTGTTTTGGACTTTCTGGTTTTCTTCCTTTCTCTTGTCAGACACAACATCATGCATAACTGTTGTAAATCTGCCTCACTTTCAAGTGAATTTCATATCCACCTATGGCAGAAAGCTGTGAGATCTGTGAAGCACACCAACTACAGTGTCTTGAAGCTTATTTGTGCTCATTAATAGCTTGTTCTATTATGTTGAAGGTTCACTATAAAAAACACCAGTAACAAAGATAACTAGGGCTTAAAAGTACCCAGCTTAGAAATAATAAAAGTACTAGCTAAGTATCATTATTAAATTGTGCTTAACTAGTCCTTACCCAATCTAATCACATCGTATCCTCATCCAATGACATCATTCCTTCCAAGCCATTCACATACCTACAAATGAGAGGATGGTTATTTATCTGCTTGAGCCTTAGGGGCACATGTGTTCCTTAGTCCATGCAGAGGCCAGACTCAGCTGTGTGGTTACAGAGACTGGGTTGAAAACATAATGCAGGACGTGCATTAGAAAAAGGAAATCAGAACATTAAACCACTTGTTTTACCATCTCTGATCCCCCTGAGGCTCAGTGACATTTGGTGCGTTTATCTTTCTTGTTAAAAGCAGATTCTCTAACTCCTTGTAGCAGGTGGAGGAAAGAGGCAGCAGAATGTTTACAAGACGGCATATAAATCCGTTACATGTGTGTATGTCTGAGAAAAGGGAAGGTCATTGCTTAAATTTGAGTTTACTTCCTCAGTTTTTAGTGAAAACTTTTCTCCAGTGCTCTGCAAATTAAATATCTCAGAGGATTCTTTTGAGAAGAAGAAAGAATGGGGCGGGAGGTGGGGAAGAACCACAGAGCATAGGGGAAAACAGCAAAACATGATGAGGTCATGGAGAATGAACTAAAAGAGGTCATCCACATATTGCTTTTTTAGGGATATCATTCCCTAAATTTTCAGTTCACACTTGTTTGCATTTTATTTTTATAAGTATCTTACAAAATCTTGGACTTTCTTAGATTTGCTTGTACTAGGAAAAATCAACAGTGGCAATGCTCCCTACCTGAGAGATACTGCTTTGCACAAAGTTAGTGACGCAACTGGTAACTTGGTCTTTCAAATTTAAAGAATCTTTAACTGGGCCACGTTTCAGCTTACTTTATGAGTGCAAATGCTTCGGAATTTCGATTTTTCTCTTCCTCCTATCTACTAAAGAAAACGACATCCTCATTGGAGGCTTTCAATTTTCGCTGCTTTCTCTCTCATTTGCTTTCTGCCTGGAAATATACAACCCATGTTACAATTTAAGGAACACTCTATCTCTACCAAATAGCCATCACCTACTGTTTTGCTCTTTTTATTCACTTTCAAGCTCTTAAAGATATCTTCACGACTTCCTCAAATAGAGTTCTTTCTAGGAGAAGACTCAATTCATTTGTTTATGTGACCAACTGTTTTTGAGTATGTAAAAGCTGTCTGGAAGTGATTCTGTTATGGACTCCAAGGAAAATCAAGAAACATGGCATAACTTTTTACCACAGGGAAAGTCCAGACATAAAAACAAATGTTTCTATCTAATAACATAAAGCTATGGAATGACAGTGTCAACCTTAGCTGTACATTAGCATCCCTTTTGAAGCTTTTAAACAGTACAACGCCAGGCAGTAACCCAGCCCAATTATTACAGAATCTTTGGATATGGGACCGAAGCGTCTCGTGTGATTCCAATATATGGGCAAGGCTGAGAACCATTGTTGTATAAAGTATGCTTAGGAAACTAATGAAACACAGGGTGAGGGGTTATAACTCAATGAGGGTAAGTTAGAAAAACCCAGAAGAGACTGTACCTGCACAGATCTTTGAAGAGTGAGTTGGTCCATTAAAAGTTTGAGCAAAGGACTTTTGGGATAAAAGATATGGCTTCAGCAACTACACACTGGTATATAACATCTATGTGCTTTTAGGGAATTACAAGTAGGTCAGTCATACTAGACAATAATACATCAAGCAAGACATTGAGGAATGCAAAGACTGAGAAAATGACAGACTTATGAAAAGCAGTGGGACTGAGGACTGAATTAGAATCCTGCCTTCCTGCAACTCTGGATTCCACAAAGCCTTTAATACATTCACTAAAAAACAAGGAAGTGGCATCCCAGTTCTCCTTGATATTTTCTTGTAGACTTTTCAATATCATGCCTCATGATTTCCAATCAGTCTCTTTGCCTTTGAAATCTAGGATACAATATTTACAAGTCATTTCCAAAACCTGTTTCCTTTCAGATATAATCTTTTCCTCACTAACCACCCCTTTCCTGAAAAGCCATATTACACATATGAATGGGTATCTCTTATTTTTAAGTTCCTTATATTTCAAAAGCTTTCATATCCTGCCCTTAAGGGCTTGGCATATGTTTCTAAAGGGGGACTTTGAAATTTCTTAATCGCGTTCAGAGAAAACAAAACTGCATTTAGATAGCACTACAGAGATAAAGAAACAACCTTCCAATGCACATGGTCCGTTGACGCCACTTCATATGGGACAAAGATTCATTTCTTTTTTTTAAAGATTTTTATTGGGGAATTGGGGGGATGGGAACAGTGCTGGAGAATTGGGGGAAGGGGAACAGACAAGTTGCTGTCGTTTTGTTCTTCAGTCTAGTTGTGGAGGACATTGCTTCACTGGCCCAAGTTGGCACCATCATTGCTCTTCCCAGGTGAGGCAGATCAGTCGCCGGCTTCTGGACGGCCGCTCACTGCGGCTGCTGGCCGCTCACGCTGGCTGCTGGCTACACATGGTAGCCCATGGCAACCCACTGCCACAGGGGCTGCAGCCTACGCGGGTCGCCCGGCGAACCACGGCAGCCCAGCTCCAGGCTGATCTGCTGTCCAGCATCCTAGCTGTGGAAGGCAGCATCAGTGGCCCTCATATGTGGGATCCGAACCGGGGCTCTCTGGCGTCCCAAGCCAGTTCCCAACCATTGCGCCACTAGGCCTGCCCGATTCATTTCTTGATTAGAGAGGTAAGTAACTTTAGTCCTGAGTTTAATTTTTAAAAACATAACATGAAATTACATAATGAATTAAATAAAGATATTTGGAGTCATGGAGTGCTTCACTCACACCATCACAAAATGATCCATATTTGAATCCCAGCTTTTTTATATTTGAGATATCAATCATCTGACCCAATTATAGACAAGATGGCATGGGTGAAAAAAAATCTAACATGCCTCATCTTTTTCTGCTGAAAGCAAATGTCATAAGGTATCATATGTTTTAGCACATTTTCAATATGAAGTAAGAGTGCATATACATAAAAACTAAAAGCTTGAAATTGAATATTATAATTGTGATTCTCTAATTACGAACAGTATTTTGGGTGCAGGGTACTGTATTTGCAGGTCTTTCCAGGTCCTGCAGTTGAGGAGCATTATGCTTTTAAGGGAAATCTGGGTGAAGATAATCTGTTAGGAGAGATAGGGGTCAGGTTGCAGAAAACCATCCCAGTGAGGGGACGCACACAACACCTTCAGTAAATAAAGCTTGGTTATGGATTTTACAGGGTCTAAGTCTCTGTTCTCAGACAGAAACATTGGCATTTTAAGGCAATTCTAAATGTTTACTTATTCATTAAACAAATAATCATTAGCTTTTTTTCTGTATTCAGGCCGTGTACATAAGACACTAGAGATATAGCAGTATGAAGGTGAAGACTAAGAATAATAAGTATTCACGCAATAGTGCAACCTCACTTGCCATTACAGTGGAGAATATCCTCATTCATTCATTCATTCATTCATTCATTCAACTCTTATTCACTAAGTTCCTACTTTGGGCCAGGCCCTCAATTAGGCACAAGGAGCTTCAGTGGCAGACCAGATCCAGTCCCTGATCTGAAGTATATAGTCTAATATAGGGTGTCCAAGCCTTAACATTCAGAAAATTCCCTTGAATATAGTTAATCACAATCTTTAGGGTTCTACCCAAGGCATTAAAAAAAATGAAGAAAACAATTATTCCAGATGATTCTGATAACTTACTACCATATTTGCTGGCGTATAAGANTAAATCTTGATAGACTATTACCCTCGGGGAGTACCAAATGTTCAGTGCTCACCTGACAACCGTTAAGCAAGTCTGCTTAGAAACACTTACTCTGTCTCTAAGGTTGATGGAATGTCTGTACTTAGTAGAGTTGATGACATTTTGTGTCTAACCCATTTTTCATCACCAGTAGAGTGACACATGATTTCATAATTCGTTCAGTATCATTCAGTTTCCCTGACAATAGAACAGCTGGAAACTAATTTGAAATATAGATTTTGTATTCTAAGAAACACTTTTACTTAGAGTATATATTGCCCCAAGCATCTCTAAAGTAGTCAACTAGGAAATGTGTCCCTCATGGTGATTGCTTTATAAAAATGCACACGTAGAATAAAGTAAGTTTTAATAAACCAGATTAAAGGATGGGTCAAATACTAGGGGCTGATATCCTTAAGAAGAGTAAATATACAATTTAGTACCAAAGGAAAACATTCACACAAGCAGAGTTCTAATCATAATACAAAGATGAAAATGAAATTAAATTCTGCCATCTTTGAGGTCAGACAATTAAGTTTGCGAACTCATCCTAGAAAAAGTGCTATATACCTCATTGCTGAATATCATTATGGACACCTTTGAAGTACTCCCCTTGGAAAGCTATGAACTGACGCCAGCACCAAGCCCACCCTTCAAAGCAGTTTTGGAACTCTTTTCCTGGAATGGCCATCAGAGCTGTCGTCATATAACCCTTGATGTCCTGAATGTTATCAAAATGTCAAATGTCTTCCTTTCAATATTTCCTTTATTTTGGGTAAAGAAAGAAGTCATTGAGGGCCATATCAGGTGAGTAGGGAGGATGTTCCAACACAATTATTTGTTTATTGGCTAAAAACTCCCTTACAGACAGTGCCATGTGAGCTGGTGCAGTCGTGATGCAAGAGTCATGAATTGTTGGCAAAAAGTTCAGGTCGTCTAAATTTTCACACAGCCATTTCAGCACTTCCAAATAGTAAACTTAGTTAACTGTCCAGTTGGTACAAATTCATAATGAATAATCCCTCTGATACCAAAAAAGTTTAGCAAAATCATTGCAACAAGTTCACGAGCTTAATTATCAGTCCTCATAGATAGTATTTTATTATCTAAGGATGCACTAAGAGAGATTTGGAAAATTAACCCAAAGAACAAGACATATATTTCAGTGGATACCAGTGTGTTCCTTTACTATACACATTTTAAACCCTATTTTAAGTGATGTTTAATCCACTCAACTCAATTCAATCAATTCAACAAACATACTGCAAAGGATTTCTATGTGCCAGGTACCATAAAAGATGTTGGAAGCCAAAAAACAGTACTATCACAAAATTCTTGTCACCAGGTATCCAATAATTTAGTAGTCTGAGATTATATAACTGAAATCAAGTGGCTGAAAACCAGACTACTCAAATAGTTATTTATTTTATGTTTTTAATATCCCTAAGTGCCAACAAAATGATGAGTTTAAAGTAGCTATTCAATTAATGTTTGTTCTATGGAAGAAGGAGAATTGTAACTCTTATTAGGAAAGATGTGGTGTTGAGAAGAAATTAAAATCTCTCTATTCGATTATTGGAGGCTTCTGCTTCATGGAGAAAAGATGAGAAATGATTCAGTGGAAAACTGCGCACATTTTTTCAGTGATTGTGCACAGGTATGTTCCTCTTGTTTATCACCAGACTGATGATTAAGGGCCCAGGAATATCTCACTCTTACAGTGTTTTCCTAAGAAGTCTACATTTTATTCGCTGTAAATCAGAAAATCTATTCTTGGAGAACTATCGAGAAAAGAAACTTTTTTGAACTTTAGTAAGGGAGACTTTGCACTTCCTTCAGCAACTTCAGTGTTAAGTACAGTGAGGGCTTCCATGCTAGGTAAGTAGGACAGGGATCCCACAACAGGCAGAACCCCTGGATTTGCAAAGTATAAAAATCCTGATGGTTGAGGCAGGGCACACAACTACTTTAAGCAATTATGGATCCAGTTGATTCTGGATAGTAAGAAAGTGGTACCAATAACTGAATATATATATATATATTTCCTTTTTAAAGAGGTTTTTAATTTGTATTTTTAACCCTACAATCTCCAAACTGTGGATTCAATAAAACAAAAGTATCTCTGACTAAGAAAATCTTAAAATAAGTTTCTTAATGAGAGAACAGCGTAAGAGATATGAAGCCATCGCTCTATATCATGCATGCCAACAAACAAAACAGAAATACAATAAAACTCAGGCAGTGCTAGAAAGCCATTTGCTAGCTATTTTCAGCTTCAGAGCATGGAGCCAAACCTATGAGGTCGGAGTGTATTAAGTGAATTCCTGAAAGCTTTATCAAGAGTTTTACTTTGACATGAATATTTTGCTTCCCCAATATTCAAATGGAAGATGAGGGATGGCAATCCAATTGGAGAATTATAATACAGCTTCCTATATACCCCCTATTTATAATTTACTTTGAAAAATATCTTGCCATTGAAGGAAGAAGAGCAGCTAAAATCAACTTCAGAGTCAGTAACGTTTATCAACCAGTTTCTTACGGAGGCGAGCCCACTTCCTTTCTCTAAAAGGAAAGCAGACAGATAATGCAAATACAAAAATTCTGTCTGTATGGATTTTGCATTCATTATCACTCTTAGTAAACAACTAAATTTTTGACAATGGAGACAAAGGAGAAATTTTAAATCCTGGGTCCTTGAATTTTTACATAGTTCATAGATAGGGAGCAAGGAGACGACTTTCTAATGGACATCTATGAAAATTTCAGTGTGTTTGTATACATGCCTTCATCTGAAGAGAAATTCCAGATTTTCATAGCGATTCAATGTAGAAATGTTGAGTACCACTGCCTCAGAACACAATAGCTAATTCCTTATGCTTTTAATAATTTGATGTATAAGACTTTAAAAATAAGTTAGGGTGCATTAGAAAATCATCAACTGTAAGACAAAAGGAACTTTGGAAGTCATCATGTCTAACCCTCTAAAGAGCTGCTGAATTCCAATTCTTAATCACATGTGATCTAATTATGGAATGCTCTAGGACAGAGTCAGCAAACTTTTTCTTTTTTCTTAAAGGACCAGATAGCAAATATTTTATGCTTGGGAGACAAGAGACAATATCAAGGGTAGTATAAAGATAAATATGGAACTATTTAAAATGTAACCATTTAAAAATATGAAATTAAGTTTAGGCAAGTGAGCTCAATTTGGCCTGCATCTCTACCTATAATTTGTAGAACTCTGCTCTACAAGAACAATTATACATATATAATATTAGATGGGCTTTAGCTACATGATAGGAATTGACAGAATTATTTCAATTTTAAAAGAAGGAAGAAAGGAAATAGTTATATACCATCTAGCTATGTGAAGTGCTGCATTAAATACTTTATGAATATTGTCTCTTTAAAAGCATAAAATAGCCTTGTTAGTCATGTGTTGTTACAATTAATTTGTAGAGAAAGGAGCTCCGGAATGTTTTCTAATTTTTCCAAGATTATTTATTCAGATTTTTTTTTTTTTTTAGTCCAAGAACTGTGCTGAGAGCTGGGGATGCAGCAATGGACCATAAACTAGGCCTGACCTTACTTAATAGCTATGAAGGGAAGACACGCTGGTAATTAAGCAATGGAGGAGCCATTAGCCCATAAATAGAGAGCAAGGGAAGCTTCTGGGAGGAAGTGATGTCAAAAGAATGACATAAAGAAAGATTAGGAGTTTAAGAAAATGGGAAAAATTGTTTCTAACAAAATGCAATTGTGTTTGTGAATATCCGCAGATAAGAGACAATGTCTGGGGAAGAGCAAATACCACCTTATGGAGATAAACAGTGATGAGTATAAGCGATCAGCTAGACAAGCGAGCAGGCCCAAGATCCTAAAGAATTCTGCAAGTCTTTGCAGTGGATATCTGGCAATTTTGTGATTGAATATCAATGCCCATGTATTAGAAACATTATCTTTATTTTCTATGAACAATCTTTCCCTAATCTCTGTCTATGGATTTCAAGTGAGTTCATCTTCATTTCCAAATTTTTGGAGTGGGTGCTTCCCCAGCCTGCTCAAAAAAGTATGTTATCCCAATTAAGCTTGACTTTTATTAGAACAATTTAGGAAAAAAGTAACTATTCATGCTATGCATTTTAAACTGGTTGACTAAAAGCTTAGAACTTTTCATGTTCATCTTTGTCTTCTTTTGGGAAGGACCTTCTTGAGAATAAAGCCAGCACACAGGAAAGAACTATTAGAGAAACACGAATGAATTAATTAATTGATTTTCTAAATTAAGTGAAGGTTGAAAATCATCCTGAAACTTTTCAGTTATGGCAGCCAAGTTCCCCTTCCCTGCTGAACTTAGTTTGAGTTGGTTTTTCTAACCTATAACTGAAATATTTCTAATTAATATAGTGATGATAGTTTTAAAATGTATTAGTTCATAGAAAGCTTCTTAAGGGTGTTAGGCAAATTGTAACATTAAAAGATCTGTACTTTTAAAAGAATACTCTGGATTCTTTGGAAAGTAATGATTAGGTGATAAAAGAATAAACTCACAGAGAACAGTCTGATTCTGTGTGGTAGTCTAGAAACAAAATGACAAGTAATGGTAGATGAGAACAAAAGAAAAAAATTATGTAAATAGAAAGTACTAGTATTTAGGACTTGGTGACTGATAAGATATGAGTGAGGCAGAGATCAAGGGTGATGCTCAGGTGTCCGGTTTAAGCCACCAAGTAATGATATGTCTTAAGATACAGAACATAGACTAGATTTGCATGTCATCAACACTGCAATGGTAACTGAAGCTTTAGGAATGGATAGATTCATGTAGGGAGAGCATAATGAGAGGAGAAAAGGGCCTATGTGATAATTCTGAGGAATACCAATATTTAAAGTGTGGTTGTAGGGGGAAAATCTTTACAAAGCAGACTGAGAAGGACCACCAGAGAGCAGGATGGGGGAGAGGTGATGAGGGTGTGGTCAAGGACGATAAATGCTAAAGAAACCAGGGAAACCAAGGGATCAAGTGTCCATTAATTCAGCAGTTAGGTGGACTCTGATGACTCTATTGTTTCTTTTGTTCATGTAACTGCCGAAATTTCTGCCTAAGTCTCACCTATCCTTTGAACATCAGCCTAAATGCAGCCTACTCAGAGAGATTTTTCCTACCCAGCTTATCATTTAAATTCGTTCCAGTGTCATACTCTCTCAAAGACCTTTTTCCTGTATAACACTTAAGTAAGTTTATTACTATGCCTGCCTTCCCCAGGAGAGTCCATGAAGGTTGAGCGATGTTTATTTCAGCAGTGTTTTTCCAGTTCCTGATAGGCTTCCTACCACTCAATAACTAGTTTTTAATTAATGAATAAAACAAAAAAGAAAAATATTTTTTTAAATCATAGCTGCTAAATCTCACCAATTTACTGTAGGTACGAAGCCTCTTTCAAACAAAGAAAATAGACAACTTAAGCACACTTGAGAAGTTCTATAGTCAACTCTTATGCGTCCATCTGAATAAAACAATCAAATTGTCATATCAATTAATAGTAAGATATGATCTATGTTTTGAGGATGCACAACAGCTTTCTGGTACATGGTCTAGATTCAAATCCAATCTTTACCTAGTTAGCTGTATCACTTGGTCAAATTACTTAACTTACATCCTCTGAATCTGTTTATCTGTAAAATATGGGGAGAAAACAGAATCTATTTTATAAGGTGTGAGAATTAATAATGTAAAGTACAATGACACATGATAGAAAGCCAAGAACATAGTGATATGTATTCAAATGTTTTATATTATTAATATTAGTGATATGATCATAGTAAATTATGTTTCTGAAGATTTGTCATCATGATTTTTTCTACTTAAGTTGACATCTTTGGATTATATCTGAAGTGTGCAAGAAAGAACTATAGAACTGACTGATTATATAAAACAAATATAGGATTCAAGTTTTGCCTTAAGCCTTCAACATGTTTATTTTATATATGCACATGAGAATAAGCCTTTTTGAAATCATTGTTTTTTTCCCCTCTATCTTTATAAAGTACACACAACTACATACTTTACAGAATCTTCAATTCCTTTCTCATTGCCACTAGTCAGGTAGATCTAAAACCTTCCATTCTTCTTTTTGCAACTATAAATGGAAAAAATAGAGGCATTCTGGCTTCTAAACAGGCATATGAACATTGAAATGTAGCTTAGAGGTTAGATAGCACGAATAGGTATTTCAAAGACATTCATACTGGGGCAGAAAGCTTTTCTGTGTTGTATTTATTTTAACTATCTATAAGCTTTTTCATATAAGGGTATGATATAATTTTGATCATCCTATAACCATTGGTTTACTCTTTTAGTTGTTCCACTATGAAGAGATTTGGTGGTGTGAAAGAACTTACAAGTTCCTTGATGGCCTGAGGTCCAGAAGGAAAGCCTTGCTCAATCATTGCAATCCAGTGGAAATCCAACTGACAGTATACCAGGCTGAGGATGTTGCAAATGATCTATGCATGTTGAAAGGTACACCGGTTTAAATCTTGATAGACTATTACCCTCGGGGAGTACCAAATGTTCAGTGCTCACCTGACAACCGTTAAGCAAGTCTGCTTAGAAACACTTACTCTGTNTCCACAACTAGACTGAAGAACAAAAAGACAGCAACTTGTCTGTTCCCCTTCCCCAATTCCCCAATAAAAAATCTTAAAAAAAAAGACATATAGATACATTGAATATATTCAAATAGTATTATGTTTAAAGATCATGTTTCATGTCTACCTAGAGTTTGTCACATGTCCTACTACACACACATTCATCCCAGGATAAATGCATATATCAATGGAAGAAGGCTCTGCTTTAAGAGATATAAGTGAAGGTAAATGCTTTTGAAAATAATATGTACATTTTATCACTTAATATCTTCACTAAATATCAGTGCCATCTAAAGATTAGAGCCATTCTGAAGAATAAAAAGTTACTGGTACTTATTTGCATATACCTTTATCCGATATATGTTATTTCATTCTTAAACATTATAAAATAAACATTCTACATCCTTATTAATCATAGTTATGAATTACAAAAATGATAACTGTATTTAACTAATAGTGGGAAGAAACTGAGCTAATTCTCGCTTACAGTCAACTGCCTACCTACAGCTAAAGGTATAAACTTAGCAAATGTCAAAATCATAAAAGCCTTTTTGTGAAGCGCATACTCTAAAGAACCTAAAGTTTGGAATTTTTGTCTTCGCACAATGTTCTTTGATGCCCAAAAGGCCACTTTACTTTTCAACATGAGTTTCTGAAATAAATATTAAAACAGTTCTCCACCTAGAAAATAAGATATAGGTTATGAATATAACCACTTACTGATTATATTAAAGGCACTGACACCTAGAGACAAAGGTTTAATATTGGGTTGTTGAAAAAGTCATGATGTATTTTTTTGTTTGTTTTTTGCTGCAAAATGTGTCATGACTTTTCCGACAACCCAATAGTTCTCTTTTGTTTGTTTATTTGCTTGTTTCAAAGTATTGCTGAACAGGGCCTGAATTTTAAAATATTAACATTTCTTTTAGGTTTCAAGAGCAAATCCAACTTTCACTATCTACTGGATTACATCATATAATATATTAAGGTGTGATTATTATTTTAAATCCTGCTATCTACTATATGTGTTTTAGTGTATTGACATCACCTGTATAGACACATGAATTATAAAGTGCTCTCGAACAATTAATTTTCCAAATAACTAAAATTTTTCTTTTCCAGTTCCAAAAGTGTTTTTAATTAGATTTTAATACATATATTTCAATAATATATCAGGTATTTTTGCATCATATTTAAGATAATAAAATTATTTAATCTATTCTTAGAAACAAAAGGTTATATTTAGGAAAATCTATTTTTTGTTGTTGGAGGAGTTGGTAAAATAACCTGTCTCTACTTTCGGATTCTGTCTTTTCCCAGTTAAGGATAGTATTTAAATTTTGTTTGTTAATATTTTGTTTCCACTGGGCCAGTCACCAGACAGGTTTGAGCTTTCTTGCGTTGTATCTGTTGTGAAGTAGCAGAACAGAAACAAGGTTTACTACAAGTAACATTTAACTTATCCCTGACAAGTTAAGTAAGGAGCTACATTTTAAGTCAGGGATTATAAATTGTCATTATATACTTGAGAATTAAAATGCAGAAAAACTGACTTTACTATAAGCTAGATACCTTCTGGGGTAAAAATAAATGATCCTAAATAAAATAACCATACTATGGAGTTTTTAAGGAGTCACTGAAGAGTAAATGGTTAGAGTGAAATAAAATTCTTCTGGATGATTTTTTTTTCAGTTTGAGACACATTTGCTACTATGATTTGGGGCAGATTTCTGCTTTTAATTTTAGAAATTCTCACATGCATTCTGCTAGAATTATTCATGTGTAACCTCTCTCTCACCCTCTACATGGTTACCTGAGAAGAAAGGCTTATGTCTTTATCTTTACACCGTCCACTGACCTCCAGTGATAATTCACTGAAAGTTTACTTCAACGAATGTGTATTAAATTGCAACGGCTGAACCATAATTTTAAAATAGTGTTAGGACAGGGAGTGAGTGACCAATCCCACAGAAATAGTCTCGTGCTCTCCTGAATACTTCCATTCTGGCCTGTAGCCAGGTACAATGTTCATTGGCCTTCCTGTGGCTCAAAGGCATTCTCAGTTTCTCCAAGTTTCTATTCACCTAAGACAGTGCAAGATGAAGGGCACTTCTTATATCGTATAGAAAATTTATTTCATCGTCCTGTTCTCCCACAGGGCAGGGAGAAGCCAATGCAAATTTTGTTTTGGAACATTCCTCTAAAATTCCCATAGTTTCTTCAAGTTAATGTTATATTAATTCTAATATTGGGAAACATACATGTATATGTTCCAGGGAGTGTACAGACATACACATTACTGTGCATCAGCATATGCGTGTATACTAAACTTCGAACATATATATATGTTAGAAGGATATAGAATATAGAGAATATATATAGAATATATATTATACACACACACACACACACANCTTCCATATACAAAGGCCACATACTAAAGATTTTCTTGGCTGGCTAATAAGCATAGTTATTGGCATTTCAATCAAAGATCTGTAAAACCCTGCAAAGTAACCTATGCTTATCATTTAAAAAATTCCAAATAACAGTGGTACATTAAGGAATTCCTTGAAGTAAATTGATTTACAAACCAGACAGGTGATGACTGTACCATTTTCTGAACTCCTGAAATTTTAGTTTGTAATCTTCATTTTGAAAACATCATGCTATAGCACCAAATTTGACACACCTGCATATAGTTATGTGTTCATAACTACTTCATGTATTACTATTTCTACAAAATCTTTTTGAGGGCTTGTTGAATTGCTTCATTCTTCTACTTCACAGCAAACCTACAGATATAGTAAGGTCCCAAGAAGCTTGCTGTACAAATGATGAATAGTAAAATGAGCTTGCTGAGTAGCATTTATAATATTCCTAAATATGAAAAAAGCAAGCCCTGGATATTTTATCTGCATGGTAAAATTCTAATTAGCCTTATTGAACTTCATTTCTGAGGCTTCGAGAAAAATTCAAAATATTAAGTTGTTGTTTTTTTTCACAAACAGGTTAACATAAAAAGATGGACAACAAATAAAATATACCTTTGGAAATAATGCCTTTTATTCATGAACAAGAAACTATCCTCTCCTATAAAAATACCTTAGAAGTATAATTTTTCTGTTAGGAGATGCCAAACGTAATCCCTGATTGGAATAGATCAGAATGCATTTATGACCAATAGAATATTTGCAACTTTCAAGTCATTGCTGCATAGCTTCTATAATAATAGCCGCTTAGGGGAGGGTATCAGGACGTTGAGTTCAGTATCCAAGCTACTGGTAAGCTCACTGTGCGAGACTGTGATTTTAAACACAAGCTATCATAACAGCTCATAGAGTCAAAAAAAGGCTAACAACTCCCACATTCTGTAGTGGAATCTCCTCTGAATATCCCCAGGCCACTGTTCCTGTTTATTTCTGCAAAACAAGATTATTTTAGGTTGCGAGAGAAGAAAAGCTTCACTTAATGAACATCACTTGGAGAATACTGTTGCGAGGTGTTTGATTCCGCTTGATTGTAAACGTTTCAGCAAGTCACCAGAGGCTACAGACTCACACACAGCCCCACACATGCACATCTGAACTCCTTGATGAGAACAAATACAAGAAGCCTATCGTGTTAACCACTGTTTGTGAAGAAAACCAATTACGGCTAATTCTACATTGCTCATTGTACAGTTCGTGGAATTTTCAGGCAATTGTTCAACACTCAAAATTTTGAGACACACACACCCTGGGTTTTAATCCAGGCTCCATTACTTACATAGACACCGACCACAGGGAAAGGGAACTTGTGAATAAAGAAGATAAAGCACCGATCCCCTCAGGTTGGTGTGCAGATTACATAAGGTGTTTTACACACAACATTTTACATTGTGAAGCCCTATACCAAGATTTAGCTTTTGTTATTGAAGTCTTAAGGCAGCTTTGTGCAAAGCACGCAGAGCTATCAACACTAAGGACCTATAAAGGGAGGGAGAATTCACTCATTTGCTAGGGCTGTATAACAAAGTACCATAGACTCAGTGGCTTAAACAACAAAAATGTATTTCCTCACAGTTCCGGAATCTAGACACCTAAGATCAAGGTGCTGGCAGGGATGATTTCTTCTAAGGCCTTTCTCTGTGGCTTGTAGATGCTTGCTTTCTCCCTTGGGGATACACATGGCATTTCCTGTGTGTCCTAATCTCCTGTTCTTATAAAGTCACCAGTCACGTTGGATTAGGGCCTACCTCAGTACCTCATTTTACATTAATTACCCCTTTTTAAAGATTTTCATTAAAATATAGCAACATACAACTTTTACTAGTTTCAGGTGTACGCCACAGTTATTCAACATTTATAGACCTAAAGAAGTGATCACCGTGATAGGTCCAGCAACCATCTGACACTGTACCATGCTGTCACAATATTATAGACTATATTTCCTATGCTGTACATTACATCCCCATGACTTATTTGTTTTTATATGACTTATTTGTTTTATACCTGGAAATTTGATCCTCTTATTCCCCTTCACCTTTCCCCTCCTTTTTTAAATTTTTCAGTTACAGTTGACATTCAATATTATTTTGTATTAATTTCAGGGGTACAGCATAGTGGTTAGACATTTATATAATTTAAGAAGTGGTCCCCCTGATTAGTCTAGTACCCACCTGACATTACACAGTTATTACAATATCATTGACTATTTTTTATGCTGTGCCCTACATCCCCATGACTGCTTTGTAACAAACAGTTTTTACTTCTTAATTGCTTCTGCTTTTTCACCCACTCCAATTCCCCACCCATCTAGCACTTACCCCTTTAAAGACTCTATCTCCAAATTCAGTCACATTCTGTGGTATTCAGGGTTAAGACTTCAACATATGAATTTTGGGGGGACACGTTCAGCCCATGACAAAGAATGTCAGGATTACCAGGGATAAAAGAAAGTGACCTGGCTACAGATTCCCCTGCAATTAACCCACACAGCTTAGGAATGATGGCCTTGAGGCTTGGAAACTTACTGTGGACATTTGTGCTATTTCAAATATCTTAGAGCCTTACACAGAGCAGGCACTCAGTGACTACAGATCCCAAGGGAACTCAGAATTGATTTGAGTAGGTACCCATATATGAATATATTTTGAATAATAACGGTTCTTTCCACTTTGATATATTAATACATTATATAATAGTATATATAATAAAATATTAATTACTATATCTTATGATTATATAATATATAACATCATAGTTATATAAACTAATATGTAGAAACAGAAAGGCTAATTAGGAGGAACTTGCTATTTGAATGAGAAATGATAGGTGAGATAATATTAGCATATCAGAAAAAGGAAAGCTACATTCAATTAATATTTAGGAGATAAAATCTGCTAGACTTGAGAATGTTTTGGATATTTTAGTTCACAGATGTAGGAATGAGTCCTACATTTCAGGCTTGTATGACTGGATGCATGGCGGGGTGATATTCTTAAAAACAGAGAGCATTGGGTATGAATAGGTTTTAGGGAAAATATATTGAGTTCAGTTTTGAAAATGATAATCTTGAGATGCACTTGAGATTACCAAGTAGATATTCCAAATAAATAGTATAACTATGTCACCCAAGTAACAGATTTATCTGAGCTAAAGAATTATATTTTTGCATGATTATGTATAGATACTAATTTTAGGCTTAAACAATTGAACATTTACCATGTTCAAGAGTACAGTACCAATAAAAAATGTCTACTATCAGCCTAGTGATGAGATAGATATTAAATAATTACACAAAGAAATATAAAATGAGACAGACTTACAACAAGCAATGTGAGGTAGTTCATTGGAATTAGTGGTGTGAATGTTATCAATGATTGCTCTCAACAAAGTTCCTCCTCTCGTGATCACTGAACCCCCAGTGTTAGCAGTGGAGTAGGATGAAGTAAAAATGGTAGGTGAGGAGGTAGATTCTGTAAGTGTATATACATTTACACATACCTGAGAAGTTTGGCTTTGAAAATAGGCAGAAAACTAATAGCATGTAGCTGCAAAGGGATGTGAGTTCAAATAAAGAAAATACTCTTTTTTTAGTGGCAAATATTATGAAAAAATTTATAAACTCACTAGAAGGATCCATATGAGAAAAATGTATAGGTAATATCAGGATAGATGGCTGATAAATTGTAAAGAAAGGGGATGCAAAGCCCATTGGAAGAACCTGGTCTTAGATGGAAAGAGGAGTGCTCCCCTGTTTGAATAGGATAGAAGGAAAATTGTATGGGTGTAGGTGTCAGAAGCCTTGTGTTATGTTTGGTAGTGAGACATTGAGAGGGTGCTATGAAAGCTTCTAATTAAAAATTGTTTTTGAAATAACTGTAGATTCACATAGCAGTTGCAAAAAAAAAATAGTAGAGAGTTCCTGTGCATCCTCCACCAGCTTCTCCCAAGGATAACATCTTACATAACCGAAGTATAATTATTAAAACCAGGAAATCGGTATTGGTACAATACTATTAACTAAACTACAGGCTTATTTAGATTTCAGCAGGTGTTGTAGAGTTCATTCAAATTTTATCACGTAGATAGATTAATGTAAATACTGTCACAAACCAGGAAACAAACTGAGCCCCATCACCCCTCAGGCTACCCTTTCATGGTCACAAACTCCTCTCCTCATCCTAACCACTGTCAAGCAATGCTCTCATCTCCCTTACTGTAATTTCGTCTTACCAAGAATATTACATAAAGTGGAATCGTACAATATACAAACTTTTGAGATTTTTTTCATTCAACACAATCCCTTCAGAGCCATCCAAGTTGTTTCTTAATAATTTGTTTTTTTTTATTGCTGAGTAGTAGTCTACTGTATGAATAGACTATACTTTGTTTACTCGTTCACCCACTGAAGAAAATATGGGCTGTTTCCAGGTTTGGGATATGACAAATAAATCTAAAATGAACATTCATGGAATTTTTCTTGTGTGAATATAAGTTTTCCCTCCTTTAGGGTAAAATTTCCAGAGTAGGATTGCTGGGTTATATGATGTGTGTTTATCTTTATAAGATATTGCCAAACTGTTTTCTACGAAAGATTATCTGCTGAGAATGACAGGGAAGAAGGTGGCAGATATAAATATTTGAAAAGGGTAATCAAGTTTTAAAGCATATGCTAGCTTTCATATCCAACTAATAATTAAATGATAGCTACCATTGATATTATTCAAATATACTCCCATCAAAGACATATAGAGGGCCGGCCGAGTGGCGCATTGGTTAAGAGCTGGCTTGGGACTCCAGAGGGCCCCGGTTCGGATCCCACATATGAGGGCCGGTGACACTGCCCTCTACAGCTAAGATGCTGAACAACAGCTCAACCTGCAGCTGGGTTGCCGTGAGTCGCTGGCTATGGCGTAGGCTGCAGCCCCTGCTGCAGTGGGTTGCCATGGGCTATCGTGTGTAGCCAGCAGTCAGTGTGAGCGGCCATCCTGAAGCTGGCAACTGATCTGCCATGCTTGGGAAGAGCGCAATGATGGTGCCAACTTGGGCCAGTGAAGCAACGTCNTGAAGTGTACCTGGCGTATAAGACGACCCCCCACTTGGAGGCATATTTTTCAGGGCCAAAAAATCGTCTTATACGCCGGCAAATACGGTAATCATGAAATCTTTCTCTAGCCCAACAACAGAAAAATATATTAAATGTGATCCTTCTACTGAACTTTGGCATTTGGGAAATATTTACGCTAATTCACTCAGATTTTTGTATCCTTTATTACACCTAGCAACTGCAGCCGAGTGATTGGTCATTTTCCTGAGAGATAAGAATATAAAATACATATATACATATATGTGTAAGTGAAAATAATAAAACATATCATTTTTAAATAATTAACATTTTTAAGGCTTCATTTATTTCAAGTATATTTTTTACCATTACAATTGTGTTTTGATGTAGAGATTTTTGGTGCCATTTGCTAAATAGATAAGCATAGCAATCAACACAGAACTATGTGATACATTTGAGACTTTTAAGCTACTTTGACTGGCATATACATATGGTGTTATGCTTTCAGATTTTTGAATTATCTTGGCAAGAGTAACTTTTCCATTCTTGGACAATAATACTGGAAAAACTGCCCAAAACATGCAGCATCTCCCTGGCATCCAAACTCAACCACTCTGCCCATCTATTCATAGAGAGTCTTTAATTTTATATATTTTTTCTGTATAACTGGGTTGCCAATATGGACTCTCAAGATAAACACTTGACTAAGAGGGCCAGAATCAAATCTTCAAAGATTTATCTCTCTTTTGATATACCAAATTTTTGGCATTACTTGACATAATTTCATGTGATTTGAAATAAATCTGTCATTATAATGATGCCTGATTTTGACTAGTTGAAAGGTGAACAAGCATTTACAAAATACGCACACTAATATGCATACAGATCATTAACTTTCAGGTCTATATGAATTTGCTTAAAAGCTGGAAATTAAGAAATGTAAAACCATTCTTTCAAGTTTGCTAGGCAAAAAAAAAAAAAAAAGCACCCACAGTAGTGTTAACCCAGGGCCATTTGAAAATGGTTAAATTATGCTCTTCTTAAGAGTTAAAATTAAAACAAAGTGACCTCACTAGAGTTTAATCCTATCCTTCGATTGCTGCATGCTATATTAATAATTTTTTTTACCAGTTCAGCTATTCCAACATAACAAATTGGTTTTATCTCCACTGGTCAGCTTCTTCCTCTAATGCAGACAACTTAATGGATTTTAGTTCTAAATAGAGTATGGTTTGTTTCTGAGTATGAATTTCAACTTTAGTTATTGTGCAAATTATGCCCTAGCTTGATATTGAACCACGTTGACCACTAAAACAGAAAAGTCTAATATATGACCCAAATTAGCAAATTTTGCCCAGACAGCAAAGTTAAGTTGGCTTGACTATCCCCATCCTTACATACATACTATTTTGCAAAGCAAGTTCTCCATCTAGTGGTTGGAAAGCTCACGGTTTGATCCTATTTCAATATCACTGACTTACTATACATTTATATATCTTTTAAAAAGTAAACAGATCGTGTGTGTGTGTGTGTGTGTGTGTGTGTGATAGTTTGTGTGTTTCCCGCCTTGTAGGCTATTTTGTGGAGGGGATCAGGGTTCTTTCCTATTAGTTACATGTAAAGTTGGGACCTTCAACTTGGTAAGGGGGTGGTTCTGTAACTGCTTGGTGAATTGAATGAGATGAATAAAAAAAGATATTTTATATAACAGGGTCTCTGCAAAGTATAAAGCAGCATAACATATAAATGTAATGTATAATTGTTAGTAAATGTTTCTTTTTATTATTCAACTGGATCAGGTAACAGGTTTTTATCCTGCATTATAAAACATATCTCTTGGAATTGGTTCTCCATTGTGGTTCTGATCAACTACTTCCTTGTTTGTTTATCGAATATGACACTTTCTACCGGGATCCACATTATGACCAAGAGTACCCCACTCTTCTCTCTGCCCCATTACTAATAAAATATTCATTTGCGTTTCATTCTACTGGTTCAGCTCTTATTTTCTACTAATTGATACATCCCTAGAGTAGTTCTCATCCCAAAAGAAGAAACGCTTTATCTTTATTCCTATGAGTATTAAACACTCCCACAGATCAGAAGAGGATATGGTTATTTTCATACAAATATGAGTGCCTATGATTTTTATCTGGAGATCTCTGGAGGGTTTTCCTTGTGATATGGTAAATGTCACTTTGGTAAGATACACTTGCCTCACTGAACCAGGACAGACTCAGCAAGAGCTGAAAATCTTTCCTCATAACCGCCTAATAGTACCAGAGGGATGTTGGAATTCATATCCTCTAATCTGCCCATTTTGCAGGTGAGAAATATGCAGCTAGCTCATAGAGCAGTTAAAGGGTAAAGTTGAGGAAGAGTATGCTTCAGAATAAGAATTGAGTACAAACACGCTCATCTTGCGACTAACAAACTTGGTTATCACAGGTCAATGATTTAAATCTACTGAGCCATGGTTTCTAGTTCTATAAAATGTAAGCAATACATTTTATAGAACTGCAGAGTGTGGTTATTATTTGAGAAGAAAATGATATATGTGAAAATGTGCCAGAACACTGCTTCTCTCTCTTACTACCACTCCAGATAAGTTCTCATGTTAAATAATGAATTCCTTCATGACAAAAAGTAAAAATGGAAATTGACAATTAGCAGATATATAGAACAATGTGAAGAGCTCTTAAAGAAACATACAGAATTTTGTTCATTTTAGGTTAATCAGGTTTTTCTCTCTGTGCTACTCAAAGTCATCAGTTAATTTACCAGTTTTACATTTCTTTTTGAAGAATGACAAACTATAAGCACATTTTACTAAATAGTTTCATTTTACTGACATAATTGTAGCTAACAACGTTTGACACTAATGAAACAAATTAAAGTATTTTATTAAAAATTTGTAGACATTTAAGAGAGCTGTCTCAAAATACAAATATTTCCCCAATAAATTTCTTCTGTACTTTATTTACTTGACAAATTTACTTTATCATTCATCTCTTTGTATTCAAACCAAAAAAAATCACATCTCTAATTGAAAGGGATATACTCTGGAAATCAGGACTATAATATGCAAATACATATATGTTATTATAAGAAGTGCTTTATAATTTACTCTAAAAGAAGATCCATAAAGTTAATTTTTTTCAGTACATCTAAAAGAATGCAGCTCTTGAAAATTGATTTATCAGGACTCTCATGTACCCTATCTTAATATTCAACATTTGTCTCATTTCTATATCATTTTCAAAGTTTTCCATTAAAACTCAATGGGGTTTCAAACATCCTGAAATACATTAACATTGTACTTATCCTTAGTTAAATATTTAGAGCTTTCTTGTAAGTTTATTTCTTTTTATAACTATAGTAAATTAGAGTCTCTGGGTATAAAATAAATTTGAATTTGAATATCTGAAAATTTCAGGGACTTGTTGCTAATAACATAAACTTATAAAAGCCAATCTTGCCACCTAGTGGTTACAGGTGAGAAATATGATTCTAAAGGTTAAAATACAGTGAATTCCTATTTTAACAAAATTCAAAAAATCTAAACATATTTAGTTATGTATATTTTTGATAAAGGTTTAAAAACAATTCAGTGGATGAAAGATAATTTTATTAAGAAAGATAATTTTATTGGCACAATTGGACATTCATAGGCAAAAAAATAAAATAAATAAATAACATGGACCTTAACTTCACATATTATTTAAAAACAAAACAAAAAACTCAAAAAAGATCACAAACTTAAATGTAAAGCATAAATTATAAAACTTTAGGGAAAAACATAGGAGAGAATCTCTGGGATTTTGAGCTAGGTAAAGAGTTCTTAGACTTGATTCCAAAAAACATAATTCATAAGAGATAAAATTGAAAAACTAAACCTCATCATAATAAATAAAAGCTTTGCCCATTGAAAGACAGAAGATATATTATCCTGTTAAAAGGATGGGAAAACAAGGTACATACAGACTGGGAGAAAATAGTTTCAAACCATGTATCAGAGAAAATACAAAAAAAAAAAATAGTGACAACACAAATGCTGTCAAGGATGTGGCAAAACTCAATTAATCATATATTACTGGTGGGAATGTAAAATGGTAGAGCCATTGTGGAAGTTCGGCAATTTCTTATAAACCTAAACATGCAACTCTCATGCACTCCAGTAACTGTACTCTTAGACATTTATCCCACAATAATGTAAACATATGTTCACATAAAAACCTGTGTATAAATGTTCATAGTAGCTTTATTCATAATAGCCCAACTGGAAACACCTCAAAAGGGGGATTGCTACACAAACTATGCTGCATCTGTACCAAGAAATACAACTTAGCAATAACAAGAAACAATTTACATTTGCAACAACTGGGAAGATTCTCCAGGAAATTGTGCTGAGTGAAAAAAGCTACCTGAGAAGGTTATATACTATATGCTTCCATTTATATAATAGTTTGAAATGACAGAATTGTAAGATCGGATAGCCAACAGATCAGTGGTGGTGCAGGGTTTGGGATGGGGGGGTGTAGGGGAAGGGAGATGGTATGGCTATGACAGGGATCCCCCTGAAGATGGAACTGCTCTGTATCTTGACTGTGGTGGTGGATGCAGGAACCTACATGTGATAAAATTTTATGAAACCTAATACACATGTGCATGTACATGCTTGTGTGTGTGTGTGTGCGCGCACACACACACACACACACACACAAGTAAAACTGGGAAATATGAAAAAGATCAGGAATTACATCAAAGTTAACATCCTGGTTGTGAAATTATATTATAGTTTTTGCAAGGTGTTACCTTTGAGGAAGCTACATGAAGAGAACACAGAGCCTACCATTGAATAATATTATATGTCAACTATAATTGAACACATATATAGTCACAGGATGCCGAGTACAGTGTGGGAATGGAGTCAATGGAATTGTAATGGATATGTATGATATTGGGATGGGGGGGTGGTGGATGGAGGAGGGGGGTTGTCACTTTGTGAAGGATGAAGGGGGTAACTGTCATGTTGTTTTGTACATCTGAAACTAAGAATAATAATAAAAATTAAAAATAAAATAAAAAATAAACCTTACACACACACACAAAAGAGAACACAGAGCCTTTCTGTATTATTTCTTATAATTGCAAGTGAATTTATAATGGTCTCAAAATAAAATGTTTAATTTAAAAAAGACAGTTCTGCCACCAAGTTGTTATAGACTAGAAATATTACTTAAATGCTTGAAAGTTCATAGAGTTAATTCCTCTTTTAGAGCTATTCAAATAATCTAAACATATACTTGTGCATACATTTATTTTTTAATTAGTCCAACTTCAAAGTTTAAAAGATTAGTTATGAATAAATGTTCCTTATGAAAAAGAGAATGTGTACTTCTCATATTCCATACTTTTTTCTGTGTGTATGTGAGAATTGAATTGAAACAGAGAAAAAAAGTATATTTGCTAAATAGTTAGCATGTAAAGAACTGTCAACACCCAGATTGCTGAAAAAACACAGAATAGAACAAATTTTCTAGACTGTTTATTTAAATAATTTCTCAAATTTATTACTGTTATGAAATTTCACTGTCATAAAATTATTTTGTCTCCCTGTTTTACATGTGACCAATAGCAAATGTAGAGATTGGCTTGATTTTACATTAAAAAAGAATCAAAATGTCAATCATTTTTCCTAATAAATATGAGAAATACAGTGTATTTTTCCCAACTTTGAATCATTTTTTCTTCCTACAGTAGAAATACTGTACTTAAGTTTTCTTACTCGAAGTCATTATTACCAAAATAAAAGTACACTGGAACAAGCGCAGAATAAGCACTTTCATTTAGATAGATTAGATAGATGATAGGTGATAGATAGATAATACATTTAAGGTACATAATATATATAATTATATTTAATAAACATCGTCATTGAATAATTGTTATAGAGGGTGAGAAGGTGTTAGAAATAAGAAATGTGACCTCTATTTACTTATAGATAAAAGAAGTCATAGAGATAAACATGGAAAAAACTCTTGACTGAAAGTTAAGATTTGAGGTCTTATTAGGCTTAAAAAAAAAACTGTATGACATTGGTCAAGTCACTTAACTATTCTGGGTCTCACTTTTCATATCTGTTTGAAAAGGGAAATGACTACATAATTCCCAATGCATTTCCAGTTAGAATACTACATGAAACTGAGGCAAGAAATATTCAGCTTGGAAAGTTTTATGTTCTGAACGTTTGAGTCAAGTAATTTGATGTTACTGTTGTTGCTTTATCCCAATGAACATAAATGTATTTTCAAGAGAATAAGAAGAACTTGAGATTCAGGATATTAAATATTTAAGTTCTTTTCAAGTTTTTTTTCCAAAAGTTACTTATAAGTACATTTTAAATTGAACAAACCATAATTATTTGGGATGTTAGTAATTAAGCCATCATAAAATATTTAATTACTAAAAAGATATTTACATATAGCACATTAATTACTCATAAAAATATAAAGATCCTTTCATTTAAAGAAGGGGCTCTTTTGAAGAGAGCCGATGACTCAGATCTCCTCTGATGGGATAACCATTTACTGATTTAGTGAGACTAAATTCAGTAATTTAGTAAATGAGACCACTGGCTCATTTAGAGAAGCCATTGGAATGAGTCGTGGACCCCTGAGATGAGATCTGCGGCCTGTGGGAACTGTCTTCACCCTCCAGGAAATCAGGTCTACAAGAGAGAGTCACCAAGAGGAATCAGCGGGAAGTCATTGGGCAGCTCAGTAACAATAACAGTTTAGAGAGAGGCAACTTTCAAAGACAACAACCCACCAATCAGAAAAAGTATGTAAATGCTCAGGCACACCTAGAGAATCCCTAGACATCACCAGGGAGCATTGTGAGGAGAATTTTATTTAATTTATGTATTTACATATTTATTTATTTGTTATTATGTCTGAGAATGTTTTATTTTTGCCTTCTTTTTTGAAAAACATTTCAGTGGGTAGAGGATCATTTTAGATGGAGGCTATCAAGCTGGTAGACACATAACATATCAACACCAAGAAAGGAAGAAAATATGTTTGCTTCTAGCTCCTGACTCTTCTAGCTTTTTGTTTTGTTTTGTTTTGTTTTGCTTTGCTTTTCTGTTAGTTTTGTTTTCTTAGACTCGCTCTGTGATTGTTGTGAATAATTTTTGGTTGATTATAAATTTATGGATACTTTAAATTGCATGATGGGATTCAATATTTGCTATTTAAAATATTTGCTATTTTTCTTAAATCCAAATTAGTGGCCCACTTCTAGTCATTATGATACTGCAGAACCATTTTTTGTATTAGCCTAATTTCTCGTTCTGTTTTATGCCCCAGCATTCATAGTTTTTGTTTTTGTTCCTCTTTCTTCAACTGTTTATAACATATGCTCTCTTCACGCACTTATATATTGAAAGCCATCCTAAATTGTTTCTGAACAAATAATTCCCTGAATATTCACGCTTATTGGGTAATCAATGCCCTGAACAGCCATTGTGGTACCTGTATATGGCCAAGCTACCTTCACTAGATAAAAGAATATTTCCCCCCAAAAAAGTTAATAGGGTAAAATTTGGTGAGAGTTTAATTTAAGCTAATTGGAATCTATCTTGGGCACTGTGATAATGGAGGCAGATCAGATAGTCACATGGTGCCATTGTTCAAAGACAGACTCCTCAAATTGCTGGATATACCTGGTGGGTGTCCTTCCCCAAAAATATAATTCCATATATCAAGAAATCAAGAGATGAAATGTAAAAATTCTTAAGCTTCACTAAGCATACTCTTACATTGTAAATAATTAATATTATTATTACTAAAAACATAACCAGACAAAGTGATGATTAATGTCATAAACTTTTCAGGATACCTGAATGCAATTAACTTCCAGAAACATTTTTGAAACCTTAGATTTATTTTATTAATAGTGTTAACATTTTGATGATTTATATTAATGCATTTATGTTACTGACAACAGCTACTATATTGATTATGACAGTACTTACTATATTGAACTCAGGCACTATATGAGCAAAAGGGACACAGGCTTTACAATAATAAACTAGATACACTCATTGCTATCGTGGAACTTTTATTGTTTAGGAAGATAGACAGTGAGCAATGATAACACCGAGTGAGAGAGGATCAAGAAAGCAGCCTATGAGTATTTTCCCATTTACCATGGGGTACTTTCCATTGTACCACATATCTATGGAATAACAACTAGATAACATTACGGAAGAGCAGAAAAGTGCCATCAGCAAACCAAAACAATTTGAGCAATTCCTAAAAACAGAAGCATATGAGAAAGAGTGACAAAAGAAACAAATGCAAAAACAAAATAGGAACAGACTCATCAGTACAGAGAACAAAGTGGTGGTTGCCAGAGATGAGGGGGATGAGGGGATGAGTGAAAAAGGTGAAGGGACATAAAAGGTACACACTTCCAGTTTCAAAATAAATAAGTCACGGGCATGTAATATGCAGCATAGGGAATATAGTCAATAACACAGTGATAACTTTATACAATGACAGACAGTTCATAGATTTATTGTGGGGATCACTTCACAAGGTCTGTAGGTGTTGAATAAGTATGTTGTACAACTGAAACTCAAAGTGTAGTATGTCGGGCCGGCCGAGTGGCGCGATGGTTAAGAACTCGCTTGGGATGCCAGAGGGCCCCGGTTCGGATCCCACATATGAGCGGTGAACACTGCCCTCCACAGCTAAGATGCTGAACAACAGCTCAACCTGGAGCTGGGCTGCCTGAGTCGCCGGCGACGGCGTAGGCTGCAGTCCCTGTGGCAGTGGATTGCCATGGGCTACCCTGTGTGGCCAACAGCCAGCGTGAGCGGCCAGCCGCTGCAGTGAGCGGCCATCCAGAAGCCAGCGACTCATCTGCCTCGCCAGAGATGAGCGCAATGATGGTGCCAACTTGGGCCAGTGAAGCAACATCCTCCACAACTAGACTGAAGAACAAAAAAGGACAGCAACTTGTCTGTTCCCCTTCCCCCAATTCCCCAGCACTGTTCCCATCCCCAATTCCCCAATAAAAATCTTAAAAAAAAAAGTGTAGTATGTCAACTACACTTTAACTAAAAACAAAACAAACAAACAAACAAACAAAAACATGGAAGAAGGCAGATACAAAGGTGAATATGAACCTGTAAAATTTCCAAGGAATAGGAAGGTCTTTGCGCAACCATCAGGAAATTAAGTAGAGAACAACATTTGATCAGTTGAGCCCTTGAAGCCCTTTTTCCTGATTTCATTTGTGCTACGAAATGGCTGATGTGGTGTCACCCATAGGTTAAAGCACTGAAAATCTGCTGAGTCTGAAGAAGACAATGGTGCTCCCAGAGCTACTAAAGCAAATCTGTAATGGGAAGGTTGGCACACAAAAGTTAGTAAGGCTAAATTCAGGAATGTACTGAAAGTACGAGTCAAAAAATTTCTCAAACTATGATGCAAAAGGGGAGAAGTGACAGAAAGGCATTAGGGCACCTGGAGGATAAATGGTTAATTTCTCACATCATCTACCAAGTGGTCCAGAAGGAGTAAAGGAAAAATAGAAAGTTAGAAATATTAAAAGAAAATGCCTTGGATCTGAACACAGACACATGTCTTCAGTCAAATGGATGCCTAACAAGATGAATTTTAGCAATACATTCACAGTTAAACATATTGTTGTGAAAGCATCAAGAAAATGTTAAAAGTTGCAGAGGAGTGAAGTTAAGTAGTGAGTGGAAAGGTTACCTAGAAAAGAACAGAAATCGGATTTACATAAGATTTCTCACTAGAAGTCTAGAAAATGGAGCAATTGTATTTAAAGATGTACAAGGAAATAATTTACACCTAATTCTGCATTTGACCAAACTAAAATTTAGGTGCAACGGGGGAAAGAACATTTGCTAATAATTGTAACTCTTAAATAGCCCCCACACATGCCGACCAGAGTTTTCTTCTGGTGTTTTCTATTTCCTTCCTCACAAAAATGGCAGTTTTCACATTTTTTCTTCCCAAACATTGTAACTACCCCTCCCTCCCTCCCTCTCTCTCTCTCTCTCACACACACACACACACACACACACACACTTATACCCTCTTTATGTTGATGGTTTGCTTCATGGATTTCATTGAGAAAACAGAAGCAGTCAAATTGAATTTCTTTATTTTCCTATCTCAGTCTACCATATTTCCTACACGTATAAACATTCTCTTAAAATAATTCCAATATTCCTACTCTCTCAAAGGCTGCAGCATTTTTCTTATGTCCTTATATCCCTGTTCCTCTTGTTACCCTAAGAATTAGTTTTTTGTCCTTCTTCTTCTCTCTTCTGCAATGTTAATTTATTTCTTCTTACCGGATTGTTCCAGTTGACTATGTTCTAATATCCCCCAATTCACTAATTCCTTATTTCCTTTTCCCCTTTAGAGTCTATGTTATCTGTAGTCACTGTGTCCTTTTGTCACATCCCGTTCTCTCTACCTCCCACTGCAATGAAGTCTCTATTTCAACCCATTAAAAAATAATGGCCTTTTTGCCATTCTCCAGGGGAATTAACCTCTCTTTTTTTCCCCCACCATGATTTCTATCACACTTTCCTGGTTTCTCTAAGTAGCCTTAACTGTCCCTTCTCAATATCTTTTCTGAGTTTTTCTTATTCCTAACCTCTAAATGTTGGAATATGAAGATCTTAGTCCTGAGCTCCCTTTTCTTTCTAAATGGTTCCTTCTCCTGGAAAGCTTTTCTCCCACATTTTACCTGGCTGGTGGCTTCTTATGACTTAATTCCCAGCTAAAATGTCTCTTCTTCAAAAAGGCCTTTCTTAATCATCCAATATCTCTCAGACTGTATTGCTTTGTTTTCCTCATAGCAGATATCACTATCAAACTTTTATCAAGTTATTATTTTTCCTCTCTCTAGAATGTAATCTTGGTAAGCGTGAACAAAAGAAATGTATGGTTCACTGCTGAATCTCAAGTACCCACATGGTGTCTGGTCAATAATAAGTGACAATTAGTTAATAAATGACTAATCAATCAGTAATACATAAAGATAACCTATGGTATATATATATATATTTTTTTTAAAGGCAAAGAACAAATATCTTAGTGAGGAAACTGGAAAACAAGCACAACAAATATGTTTAAACATATGGAATAGTCTCAGCCTCATTAGTAATCAGAAAATACAAATTAGATTTATAATGTTCTATTTATCAGTTAGAATATTATAAAGTTGTTAATGATATTGACAATATGAAGGCTTTAAGGAGGTTATTTTGGCAGCGTCAATCAAAACTCTTCATTCATGTATTCTTGGCACAGCTTCTAGAAGAGTACCCATGAAGGTTCCAACATGTGCACAGAAATTTTTGTACAAGGATACTAATTGCCCAGAAAAAAAGGAAACAAGTTAAATATACATCAACAGAAATAAGTAGAGTGATCGCTCCTCATTCTCCTCTGTATTTTTCTTTATAGAAGGTTATCTCTAATACATTTTCTTAGTGATCATAGAAAGTCACAGATGCACATAGTTTCAATAAATTATGTTAAAATATAATGACATGTATTATGGACATGCATAGAAAATGAACGTTACAAACACACAAATAACAACAAGAAAAATTCCACTTCAAACTCTTTACCTCTGAGAAGAACTGAGGTTGTGTGTGTGATGAAGGGACAGGAAAATTACTCTCACATTCTATGCTATATACCTCTGTAATATTTGAATCATGTACAATAGATTGTAATTATGTGCAGGATATAATTTTAAAAAGAAGAAATAAATTATATTAAAGTGAGAAAAAATGATTATAGATGTCACTATGATAATGGTTTTAAAACGGTGTTTTGAAAACCAAACAAAAGGTGCATTACTCTAGTTTAAGTCCAGAGAAATGGAATCTATAAAATAAATGACATTGCTAAGAGGGTGTGAGAGGGCGTCTGTGTCTAGACCAGGGGTCAGCAAACTTTTGAGACAGAAGAGCCGCCAGGGGTTGGCAAACTGTGGCTCACAAGCCACATGTGGCTCTTTGGGTACATACATGTGGCTCTGAAGTAAAATTGAAAATGAAAATTAAACTATCATAGTTTCATTTAAAAATTTTTAAAGGATATGATTCACATAATGGTGATTTCATTTGTTGTATAGGTCTTGCAAAACTTCAAGAAACAGGATTGGCCCTTCCAGGGGTCAGCAAACTTTTGAGACAGAACGTACCCAAAGAGCCTCATGTGGCTCATGAGCCGCAGCTTGCCGACTTCTGGTCTAAAGAATTAGAGACACAGCTATCACCCAACAATGAAGCAAGATCAGTATTAAAACATGCCCATTGGTCATCTAAAAAGGAAGCCAACGGTGCTTTGCGGAGAAAAAGTTTCTGTGGAGGCTGTGGTCAAAATCTAGACTGAAGTGGGTTACTAAGCACATTGAATGGAGGAAATGGAGAGTATAAGGGTAGGTCTTCTGTTTAAGCTTAGCGACAGGCGGAAATGTACGGGGAAGGGGAAAGAGAAGTGGGGGACCCAGCAGTTAAAGATGATATTCCATTGGTGATTTCTTTGCTGCTTTGGCTGTTTTGATAGTAAGGATTTTTTTGTTTGTTTTGTTTGTTTGTTTAATGTTTTTAAACTGGGGCATGTTTAAATCCTGATAGGGAGAAGCCATGAAGCAGAAGTGGTAGATGATTCAGGGCAAAAGAGTTGGACCAAGGACTAAGCAGAGGGTGGGAATTATCCTCTGATAGGTCTGCATTTTGACTGACAGGAAGGGGGAAAGAATTAAGTATAACCATGCAATGCTTAACCACATGGATACGTTCTGAGATCTGCATCATTAGGTGATTTTGTCTTTGTGTGAATATAATAGAGTGCACTTACACAAACCTAGATGGTATAGCCGCCTACACACCTAGGCTATGTGGTTTAGCCCATCGCTCTGTAGAGAAAGAAAAATCACATTGCCTTTACCCTTCTGAGTCCTTGGCTGAGACGTCCCTTCTACAAAAGGCAGTTTAACAGGAGAAAAACAAACCAAAGTTTAATAACATGTATACCTCCTGTATACAAGGGAGACCCAGGAAAAGCGAGTAACTCCCCACAATGGCTGAAGCCACTACCTTAAATACCATCTTCAGCTGAAGACAAAAGATATTGGGTGTGAGGGGGAGCAGTTAGAGGGTTACCAGGAAAAGCACAGTGAACAAGGGTCAGGTTGTTATGCAGATTTAAGTCCTTGTCTTCTGAACTGATGAGAGTTTTCAGAGATAAGGTCATCCCTATCTTCCTAGTACCCTGAGTGAGACACCACACAAATGAAGATTTCCTTTACAAATGTAAATGTATTATACAAAAGGTAACTTTTACATGGTTTTCAAAAGTTCTCCCATATTTGCTGTTTCTCAAAATTAATCTGCCTAAAATTATCCTTATGCCAAATTTTGTTCCTCTACAGCTCCTCATCTATAAACCTGTACAACATGTTACTGTACTGAAAACTGTAGACAATTGTAACACAACAGCCCCTATTTAGGTAACGCTTACTCTACAAGGTTAGGAAGGCTACCTGTCACTAGGTGACAGGAATTTTTCAACTCTGTTATCATCTTATGGGGCCACAATAGCATATGTGGTCCCCTCTTGACTGAAACATTGTTATCCAGGGTATGACTGTACTTTTCAAGTCCATGGGCGGAAAGTAGAGGTAGTTTTTGCTTGAAACTTTGTATTTTACATATGCCGTAACTAATATTCACTCTACCATGTCTAGTTTAGGACACATTTATTTTGCACAGAAGACAAAGATTTACCCTGCAACTGAAATCTGTAATATAGAGACAGAAAATAATTGTAAGAAAGTGAGTGTATTATGTTATGGTAGGCTTGTGTTTATCTGTTACTTTTTATGTAAAACAAAACTTTGCTTTGTTTCAAAGCATAAATACACTAAATAAACTAAATTTTGTCAGACATGCTTTCTTAAAATCTTTGTTTAGTTTTCATTCTTCCACCAGGTGTCAGTATAACTCTATAGGATTTGTGTCTTCTGCCTGTCATTGTCCAAAAACCAGAAACCAGAAATAACTGACTGAATGAATAAATGAAATGAAAATTTTATGTTTTCCTCTACAGCATTTCTCTCCTTCAGCTACCCACAGATGTCCAGAAATCATTATTAATAAGGATTTACAAAGTGTCAAGAAACCTAAGTTTTAAAAACTAGGAATTATTCTACTTTGTGCCTATCCAAGGAAAAACATCTGGTGACAGGAATAAATATTACAGAGAAAGAACTAAGAACAGCTCTGTGTTGGTCATTCCTTGAAGCAAAAGCAATTTGGTTATGGGCTCAAAATCTTGACTTGTAAAGGCAGTGGAATTTATAACCCCTTCTCCGCTGACTACATCTCATTATGCCCAAAGAAGCGAAGCAGAACATACTCTCGCCTAAACTTACTATCTTTTTTTTTTTTCAATGAAACGAAAGATGGTTGCAAAGTAGACATGGTTAGGATTCTGAAGAGAAGGGCTCCTTTGCCATTTTCTCTGGCTCAAATACCCATTTTCCCTGGCTCAAAAATCTGTAATCCTCATCTCTAAAAGATAGAATATGTTCAGTTCTCCCTCTCTAAGGGCTATTTTTGTGGGACTTTACAATTAAAGGAGCTACTTAATAATTCAATGCATGTCATTTCTCAGCCCTTTCAAAGGCTGCAGGGTCCAGAATATCTCTATGCTTCATTAAATCTAAATCCAGATTCTCTTCTTAAGAAGTTTCCCTTTGGTCCCTGAAATTTTAAGATGAATCTTGCCTTAGGGAAGTTGCAGGCATTTTGAGAGATGACAAGGATATGGACACGCTCCCATCTTAGGTGAGGACTTTTTCTAGCTTTAAGAGACTGATTTCCTTGCAAAAATACAACCCACACACCAGCTGTTTTTTACATCAATTCTAAAAGGTGGATATCGCCCAAACTTGGGGTGAAGAAAAGGGGAGAAATTCAGTGTTGAAAATCTCTCAAACAATAAGCTTAAAATAGGTTAAAAGTCTGACTTCCACCACTTTTTTTTTTGTTTGTTTCACATGCTGAACTTGTCCAGAGAACTTTAATTTGTAAAGTTATATCTATTTACCTGAATATGTACCTTAAAGTACATGTTAGATAAGTACGACTGAGTTTTATTTTCCCAAAGGTAGATACAGAATAATTTTTCCACGTCACCCAGCCTAAACTCCCAAGTGTTTGGCATCCTTGTGTTACATTGTTGAAACGTCCCTCAAGACATGTGACAGCCTCTTTCCCAGCTTCTATTTAATATTAGGTGACAATTTAATGCAGGAAAGGTAATCTCTATTTTGGTACTATTTAATTAGTACTCGTACATTAAACTTTTCACAGTGGAGATATAGATTTAACCTTCCAAATCACTCATCCTTTCCCATTCTATACTAAATAATTAATGTGTGTGGTAACAAGTAAAAAACGTAAAAGAAGGGGATGGGGAATATCTCAGGATTATAATAAGAGCATAATTTTGTAGACCAGTATGCTCAGACTTCTTTTTATAGTTTTGTGTTAAAAAGAACAAGGGAGAGACTTATGTGTACTTGACAAACACTGACTCAGGCATTCTTAACCCATTAGCAAGTTTTCCCGAGGAGGGTGTGGGAGATCCATAAATGGACCACTTGGCACTGTCACCTTTGTTCCATTGTTCACTTTGAGCATGGTATGAGATACTGACATTTACTGGGGCTTGTTAAATTGAGTTACATGTTATCCCATCTGGCTTTATCTGAACTCGCCCTCATAAAATGGAATAACATTAATTCTCCTGTACCCAAACTCTAACTCAGCCCCACGATGCTCTAAAGAAGTTTTAGTTGAGCTTCAGTTTCAGGGTGCAGGATGGGGGCTGTGACCAGAAACTTTGCATGAAAAGATATACATACAGAACATCTTCTTTAAGGACTAAGGCCTCTTAAAAAAAAAATCCCCAGACTTTAACATGGCCCTACAAGGAATGACTAATATGCAGCTCCCCAAACATGTGTGCTGAGAACACCTGGAATGGTTTATACTCAGCTCAGTGAGATGAGTTCAGATTATACACTAGAATGCCATGGCAACATTGGATTGCTATTGATGTTTTTCACATAAAATTCTAATATTTCTTTATTTGGAACTTCTGTACATATTGTGTGCTGTAAACTGAATATCTGTGTTCCTTTACAATTCATATGCTGAAAGGTAATCCCCAATGCAATAGTATTTAGAGGTGGGGCCCTTTGGGAGATGATTAGGTCACGAGGATGGAGCCTTAGGAAAGAAACCCCAGAGAGCTCCCTCATCCCCTCCGCCAGGTGAGGACACAGTGCAAGGATGGCTGTCTCTGAACTAGGAACTGGGCCCTCACAAGATACCAAATCTGCCAGTGCCTTGATCTTGGACTTCCCGGCCTCCAGAACTGTGAGAATAAATTTTGTTGTTTAAGCTCCTCAGTCTGTGATATTCTGTTTTGGCAGCTGAGACAGACCAAAGCACTGTGTCTTTAAACAACAACAAAAAGTTTGCAAAGCAGTAGCCACCGCAGACCCCATATTGAATAGCCTGGACTAAGACATGCCAAAACCCTGTTATTGTTAGACCAAGCTCAGAATCTTCAGAGGCAATATAACATTTGAGTCACAAGTGCCTTCATTGGAATCAATCGGTATTGGATTTCAGGTCCATCACTTATGATTTATGTGACTTTGAACAAGTTGCCTGATTTTTTTATAGGTTGGATTTTACTTATTACTCAAATCTATAAAACGCTAATAAATTGTATCAACCTAAAAAAGTCGCTATGAGTATTAAATGAACTAATACCTGTAAAGACTCCAAAACAATACTTCAAACACAGTAAGCACTCAATAAATATCCGCTGTTATTTTTGAGATGGAATAAAAATAAGCTAATAGTCTGTCCTGGATCTTTAATTAAACTTTATACAGAATCAACTTCAGTGCTGGAGAATGTCCGATCATTTTCAGAAAAAGAGCAGACTGGGTAATTCAGGGTTTTTTTGAGAATAATACCACTTTGCCATTAATTACTGTATTTAATGGCCCCCATCAGGATTTTTTATCTCCTAAAATGAAAGTTTTTAGGACCAACAGAAACAGAGTAAAATATTATATGCTAAATATCAATGCTTCTCAACACTATATTAGAATCTGATATTTTAAAATGTAATATTGTGAAAAACTAATTACAGCCGTGCTATGAAAAGTTCTGCTCAAGTGACAAGTGTGAGAGAGAGTATAATTGTTAGCACTACAAGTACAATAGCTTTATTTTGAAGACGTTTTTCTTTAGTGAACAATATGACTTTATGCAAGGCTTTTGTAGAAATTCCTAATGACACAAGAGCTGTAACTTAGAAATGAAAATGACATTATGAGTTCCAGGCAGGCACCTCTCAGCACCAAACAATACAGGCATGTCTTGTTCTAGGTAACTTTGCTTCAAGCACATTTGGAATTTGTGTAAATGCTTTGCTGAGAACTTTGGCTTATCCATACCTACTACTGTGACTAGCGTGGTCCTACAGCGTGTATGCAGCACTATCATGGGTCAGTGTCATAGGACAAGTTCCCTAGAAGCAAAGCCTGAGACAAGGATTTCTGTGCAAGGAACTTGTGATTGAGGTCGTCCTCTCAGGAGAATCCTGTAAGGAAGAGAGGGAAGCAGAGTGGGGGGCGGGGGGGGGGGGGGCAAGCAACTAAGCAAAGTCTAACTTCAACCTGATCCCACAGAAAATGGTGAAGGGAAAATGCACCACAAATCTGTTCCCTCTTATTATCACAACTGACAGCAGGCCACCCCCAGGGGATGCACATACTGTCACAACAACAATCGTGAGATAAGTGACTCTAGTCAGCTGAGGGATTCACTCAGGAGAAGGGTGAAGCTATGAGCCTGTAGCAGACGATACAGTTAGGAGAATCACAAGGCTTTTCCAGCCTGGAAAAGGTCATTTGGGCTAGACACTAAAAGCATCTACTACAGCGATCACACTACACAGGTATTACCAGGTGACAACGGAAACAATTAGCCGTTAATGAATAACAGCTCATGACTATCTGTCTTCATTCTAATATCTATTGTCTGATTTCTAGCCTCATCTTTGTGGTATGTGGACTGTTATCTGTATCATGATTTTGAATAATATGTTACCTTCTTATAATTTAGTTGCATCTTGAAGATCTGCCCAGTCATGACAGCCACTGATAAAAGAATTGATACCTTAGGTTTACTTAAATGAAGAAAGGACAAGTGTGACATAATACAGGGCATGCCATCTTCCAACACCATTTGTAAGGGTGAGGGTACCACTAGCTTTCTAACTCCTTCACTTTCTGTCTTTCACCCTTTTCCTTTCAACCATGTAAAACAGCATAGCATTATACGAATATGGTACAAGATGCAATGGTGTTGATTGTTTATACACAAGGCTGAAATACCCTAAACTTTTCCTTTTTTTTTTTTCATTTTTATTTCTTGTGGGAAAATTACTTTGACATATATGATTTGGGGGACTGTGCTTTTCCAAGAAGTTTTCATGATGTGAAAATGAGTGCCTTACTATGTACATGGATAGTAAGTTAAGGGAGAAATCAATACAAATAGTTCAACAAATCTTGGAACCTGGTAGAAGAAGTGATGACTCTCTATGTGCAATTTCAGTGCCTTGTTTGAGGATATTAAATATTCTTAATATTTACATTAAGTAACATTTTCTTATTTCTCTATATTGGACTTTTAAAAAATAACCACTTCAGTGATAAGCAAATTTTGGTTTAACATATTACTGAAATTTAAATAAAACGTATTAGAGACTTATCTGTTCAAGTGGCAATTTCCACTTGTCATTTTGCTTCCTTGCTTTCCTTTCCACTTTGGACAAATTATTGCACTATTTCTTGTGCTTATTGAAACTGAAGGCATTGGTGTGGTTCTAACAACTTGACAGCTTAACATGGAGAAAATAAGTTAAATGACATGGGGTCAGCTATGAGTTTGTGATGAGATACCTTCTAGCCTCTTCAAATATTTTATATACACTTTTATTTTCTACTATCATGGTCTTCTATGAAGATCTGATACTCCATATTTATACATTGGCTGCATATTTTCTTGATAGGATGAACATACACATGCATAATTTAAATATAAAATTCATTATTGACTCTTTTTTTTTTTGCATTCATTCGACTGGCTTTGCTAAAAGGAAAATGATAAATAAATGTAAATGTCGAAAGGGAGGCACAGTCCCCCAAAAGGATGTTCTCCAAACCATACCAAGGCTAGTCGGTCCTATACAGAACTGAATAAGGGCATATGCTCCTAGCTTCTCCTTGGCTTCTCACTAGTTACCCATTTTACCTCAAGTCTCCCCACATTTCAGTTTAGCCATATAAACAATGAAAAGAGTTTTGAAAAGAGCATGTGTAACTCTCTTATTGACAGCTATTTTATTATATGACAGCTATTAGAGCAATAATAGTAGCACTTACGGTGCTCTTAATATTAAATAAATCACCCCTACGAGTCAAGATTTAGACTGAATTCTAAACTTAGACTGAAGATGCTAACCAAAAGTTCCTGGATAGTGAACAGGAGTAGACAGACCACAGCAGAATGCGCATGGATTTGGAGGCGGGCAGACAGAAGACTGAGCTGCTCTCTCTTTGACTTTGGGCCTGGGGTTAAGAACAGTGCATGGGGTAGGAACTTTGGGGTAGGAAAATGGCATGCGGGTGGACATCTGTAGTTTCTCATGTCCTGAAGCGTTAGTAAATAAAAGTCAGAAAACCATGCACACTGAAGAGATGGGGAGATCATGAAAAAGGCTGAGTCAGAAAGAGATCGCTAAACTGTGGATCCATATCTCTTGCTTTACCCTGAGTTACACATGCACAAAACTGACTCTAGGGACCACCACTTGAGACCAAAGTTATGAACAAGGAATACAGCTATTGTGTGAAAAAAGTTTTCGTTCAACCTCTTAAAGTAAACTACCTGATAAAAAAGAAAGTCGCACTCATCGCAAATCAATAATAATAATAATAATAATAATAATAATAATAATAATAATATAATAATAAGATCCATAATTTCTACAATTTAACAAGATACAATGCAAAGTTATGTGACATAAAAACCACCCAAACAATGGCAAACAATTTTTAAGTGCAAAGATATCAACCAAGTCTAACCTTGAAAAGAAACATGTTGAAACTAACAAATGTTTTTCAGTGGATTTTAAACTATTTTCAACAAAGTAAAACAACATTTTTTTTGAATGCCTGAAAAATCTCAACAGATAAATGGGATGCCTCAGTAGAAAAACAGAAAAGAAAAAAAAAAAAAAGCTGGGGTGGAGGAATTCTAGAACTCAAAAAATATAACTTCTGAGTGAAATGAAAAATTAACTGGATGATTTAGCCAAATGGATAAGAGAGGAAAGAGTAAGTAAACTTAAAAATAGATCAACAGAAATTATTCAAAATGAAGAACACAGAAAAGAAGTATTTAAATAGAAATGAATAGAGCCTCAAGCACATGTTAGATAATTGCAAGCAGTAAAATGTACATGTACTTAGAATATCAGGAGAAATCTCTCAGAAACCATGGGAACCAGAAAAGAGTAAAAAAAAAAAAAAATCTTAAATTGCTGAAAGAAAAAAATCTGTGGGCCAAAAATTCTATATTCAGAAAAAGACAAAATGACATTTTCAGATAAAATAAAACTAAGAGCTTTTGTTGCCAGAAGCCTGTACTATACAAATGCTAAATGAAATTCTTCAGCCTGAAGGGAAATCATAGTTGATAGAAATGCAGATCCTCAGAAAAAAACAAAAAAGAAGAACATTGGGAAATGGTAAATATCTGGATAGATTTAAGAAACTATTTTTGTCTTTTTTAAATTTAAATGACCTTACAATTCATATAAAAGTTCTAAACTAAAATTATTATATTGTGTGTTTTATAAAGTTTTTAGATGTATTATGTATACAATAAAGGACAGGGCAGAAGATAAAACTATATATAGCCTATATATATAGGCTACAAGGTTTCTATATTTTGCTTATAGTAGCAACATTATTATCTCTAATAAGAGGACTATCCTCAAGTTTAGTGATACATATTATCAACCAAAGGACAACTATTGTAAAACATGCAAAAAAGAAGCTAAAGAGTGAACAGAAAAATGAAAACAAAATTCTCAATGTCATTTTCATAATAATAAAAGGACAGGGAAAGAGGAAGAGAGACAAGTAAAGAGCAAAAACTAATTTGGTAAATCCAATTTTTTTTTTTCTCAAAGAGTGTCAAGTTTGTCATGGGCTTCCTATAATTTATCTTAATGACAGTTCTTAAACTGGGTACAGAATAATGACAATTTGTTCTGCTTTACTGATAGGTAGCTGAAGCAAAGGGAAAGTAAATGACTTCTGCGTTAAACTTTGAACGTTAGATAAATATTTGTTGTCAACAGAAGACAAATTGGTTTCACCTTCATAAATCAATTCCAGCTGTTGACAGATGAAGTATGATATTTTGCAATGAATTAAGCACAGAGAAGAATGTATCAAATACATGAGTTCAAAATAATGTTTTTAGCTAGTTAAGAATCTTTTGTTACTGCTATGCTAACTACTGGTGTTTTGTTTATTTGTTGTGTTTTCTTTTCTTTACTTTTTTGAGGGAAGCTCTTTCCACAAAGTGAATATGCCCAGCTTTTTATCAAGAGTAGTCTCATTAGCATCAATGAGAATATGTCTAAAATTAAAATTAATTTTTTCGTATGTTGCTTTTTCTTATTAAACGCCCAGGATTCTTTGGGAAGTCATAGGAGACTGGTTTTCATTCAGATTATAATTTCTACAATTTCTATAGTAACCATGAATTCAAAGGTTCTGTTCTCCTCACCCCAAATCACTTTTGCTGTCTATTGATATATGTAAAAATGTCACTTCTAAAAAATGTGAATACTGGGTTTTTATCATAGTACTCTTTCCCTGATGGAAAATTTTCTGATTGCTGAATTTAGTATATTGATTCAAGAAAGAATAACAGTATCTCATCAGTGAAAATCTTTTTCTCACTAACTATATAACTGTATCAGAAAATAAATATGTTAGAAACAGCAGCCAGTTCTCAGAGATAAAGGGACAATGGCTTATCTTTCCCCGTTTCTTCAAATTATAAATTTAGAGTTACACAGCAATTCTATGAGAGGTAGCAGAATGTCTGGTACAGGCTCTGATTTCGTGATTTTAGAATATAATTTTAATTCCTCACATTCTTCAGAAGAATTCATGTTACACTTAAAGAAACAAAAGAAGAGGCTTTCTCCATTTATGTACCCAGAGAGAAGCTGATCAGGACAGAGGGTGTTGATTACTAGTGGAGAAGGAGAGGTCGAGCCACAGGACTGGCAATTAGGAAAGGATTTAGCTAAAGAATTAAAAAAAATAAATCTGATTAGAAAAGTGTATCATTTATAAAGTACACTACTCTTGAGTCTCCACTTAGTCTATTAAAAAGAACCCCTACATAAAAATCAGGACACTACAGGAGGAAAATAGCCAATGCAGACTATCAATGGCCAATATTTAAATACAAACAATCCAACTTTCACTTTTCATATGTGAGAAGGATTTATGATCTTGGTATTGACCTTTTTGGCCCAATTTAAATTAATTTTTTTAGCTATGCTTCATATCCACTGGGCTTTGCCAAGGAACTTATCCAGAAAAGAAAACTGAATTTGTTCAGCATTATTAGAGTTTAATGGGTTTTCCCGAGTATTACTGATAAGCTGACAAGAGTTGGGGGAGTCTTACCCCACCCCTTTTCCCAAAACCTAGTAAAATAAGATATTTTTATTTCAAAACAAAAGATGCTAATGTTAGGAAATTAGGAAAGACGCTATGACAGTCTTCTTTCATTTGAATTAACACTGGACTATTTCTTACCTCTAACACTACATACTCAGTTAAATTTCTGGAAGGGAGGGAGGAATGAAGGAAGAAGGGAACCCCCAAACCTTCTAACAAAGTTTCAGGTCCATTGCAAGGTCAATGGATTATTTCTTCTGCCAGCCACTGGTTCACAAATATTTTCCCCAACTTAAAGATGTCTGCACGATGTGTGGATTGGGCTGTTCAAATGCATGCACAAAAGTCTCCTGCCTAGGTGCCCTAAAATAGGTATTTAGGGTATGAAGGAGAGTAGGCTTCAGTTTGGGAACTTAGATTTATACTTGTTTTGACCCTACAAATGTAAGTGCTCACAAATACCACTTATTATCGTTGTAGCAGTTTCTAGAGAAAGACTCTGAGTCTAAAACAATAGAGGGCAAATTCTAATAGTTCAGTGACGGATATCAATGTCTTCTGACACTAGTTAGCAATTTTGAATATGTCAGCCCTGATCTTATGTTCAAAGCTTGAAAACTGGTTTCAAAAGAATATAAAAAAGCTATTAGTTCTAGTAGGAGTTGTTATAATTTCATAGCATTAATATATTCTATTATTTGTATTGATCTTTAATCACCAAGTGTGCCTTTTGTTCATAAAGTAAGTTTTTCTTCTTTGTGAAGGTTTTAAAAGGGTAATTAAATGTTCTTAGAGTTTCTTTATACCTACCAGACAAAATCGTACTTATTAATATAAGAATATTCCCAGGGCATCTTCTCCTTAAATCTCCAAAGGAATATTCTAATTTCATATAGCCCATTTCTTTCCTTCTCCATTCTTTGATAGGGTTTATATTATCGCCAGATAGTTCCTTTAAATTTTGGGGTGCAGAATAAAAAAGACAGGGGAGGGAAAAGAAAGTCCTGTGTGTGCTAGGGCTTGAAGGAGAGTTCTCAAGAAACATGGAGAACAGTGAAACTGCATAGGTTGTGGAATGCAATGAAAACAAAGGAAAGAGGAAAGTTGGTTTGTTTGTTTTTTAAGATGTATTTCTGTTAATCACGTATTCCTTTTCTGATATATGGTATATACTTAGCTTGAGAGAGAAGAAAATACAGAAATAACTAAGTTTAGTATTGACCATAAGAAAGGCCAAAAGAATGTTATATAAATGTGGGGGAAAGAAAAGGTCAATCCCATTTGGAAAGATAACAAAAGACTTCACTGTATATTTTGCAATAAGTTATCATTCACAGAAAAATGGAAGATGGCAATTTCATCTAATCCAAGTTTTGAGAAAGAACAAGTAGTCTATTTTAAGTGGAAAATAGTGTACACATTGGAGAAATGATAAGTAAAAAATGCAGGTTGGAATCAAACTTGAATAGCTTTAGATATATGGCTTAGGAGACTGAACTTCATCAAACAGATAATGGAAACTTTTGGATGTGGGAAGACATTAGTTAAAGTGGTACTTAAGATGTATTTGATAGTGGTGTGTAGGATAGTTGCCAAATCATAGCCATAATGCTGGTTGTCCATTCACAATATATGTGTCTTATGCTATTAATCCATTGCAATGCCTGACTTTTGCCAATGTACAACCATGACTTTCCCATAACCTCCAAAACTTTTCAGATTCATTTCACTAATTACTTTGAAGAAAACAATATAGCATAATGCTTAACCCTACCAGACCGCTGTACTGATTTTTTGGTAATTTCTAATCATATCTTATCTAATCATATCTGTGTTGTGTGCATGGAAAAGCACTCCAGGTACAACAAGCAAAATCCTGGAGTGTCTTACAAAGACAATCCATGCAAGAAGGTGAAGAGCAACATCTGGTGCTCACTTTGCAAGAAGTACCTCTGTGTGAAGCAAGGCTCATCCTGCTGGGTGGATTGGCACACAAAGGTGGAATATTGGCGCTAGATGAAAGGTAGACCTGTTTGCTACAATGTCTCCAAGTTCCATCTTATTTTAATCACTTGTTTGCATGTAACTAACATTTTTCTATATCATGTGGGTTTTTTATCTTTAATGCTCAGGAGCCCAGGTATAGGGGACAGTTAGGTTCAGGGCCTCAGGTCTGGTAGGGTTAAGGCACAATTTTAAACCTTGTCCAACTTTCTTAATTTTAACTTTCTTATCTCCAAATGACCATAATGTTGTATATCACCTAGTTTTTTCAAGAATTGTATAACCGATATATGTGAAACAGTACAGTGCCTGATAGAATATTAGCAAGTAAAAAATATATATTAATATTAACTATTATTATGAAATGAGAATAGGGAAACAAAAAATTAGTAGACTATAATCTGCCATAGACTTTCTATTTCAAAAATAGTAAATCAAACACAGAAAAAATATAGTTCATAATAGAGATCATAAAGTCTTTGTGTCTTTAAGTAATGAGAGCTTAGTGTCCATAAGTAAGAATTGTTCTCCAGCAGTGGCAAATGAATGCTTTGATAAATTGAATATGTTATCAATCAAAAAAGTCAAGGGAATTTTTTTCTGATCTTCTGAAGGGCTGCTATAAATAACACATCTTTGGCAATGCATGCTTTCTCATAGGATGCAAACGAGTCTCTAGGAAAATCCTTCTTTTTGCAGAGCTCTCTTTCAGAGCCATGATGCAGGGATCTATAATATATAGGTAAGTCCATGCTAATTTATTCACTAGAGAGGAGATATATTTGGAGATCAATGTCGTCTCATCAAATAGTGTGGGCCAGCCAAGTGGCTCAGTTGGTTAAGAGTTTGCTTAAGAGCACAAGCTCTGAGCAACAGGGTCACTGGTTCGATTCCCACATTGGCCAGTAAGCTTTGCCTGAGCTGCGCCCGAGCTGAGCTGCCGCTAAGCTGCCAATAGGTGGTAGGATGGCTCAGCTGATGAGAGCACGTGATCCTAATGACAAGACTGCCTATTTGATGGTGGGCTACGCCCACCCACAGCTGGGACTGAACTCAGAACCTTGGCTGAGCTGCCATCCAGATGGCTCAGTGGACAGAGCGTGTGCTTGTAACAGCAAGGTTGCCGGTTCAACTCCCGCATGAAAAAAAAAAAATGATAGTGAGAGAAATACTTCTCAGAAACAGAGGGAAATTTGGTTGTTAAAACTATACTGAAGCATACCTATATGAAACACAGACAAAAATTGAATAAATAACTAAAGTTGGTATTTTAGATAAAAGAATATTAAACACTCTAGAATAGAGTTTTTAAATACAGCATATAGGAATGTATTGTCAGTATAAGAGACTCTGTTGTACTGTACCAATGTATTGTTGGTATAAGAGATCTGACTCTACTAATATAGCGGGAAACTCAAACACACAACAGAAAAGTAAAAACCTTTTTTGTAGAAAAAAAGTGATGTGGTAACTCCTATCTCCAGGTCCTACACATACACACATAGACCAAGACTTCTAAATGACTGATTTCATTCAAACTACTAATTATTAGTCATTTTAGTTCTGACCTCCAACTATCATTTTTGTTACTCTTTTTAGTACGATACCCTATTTTCACTATCTTACTCATTAGAGCTCTCTTCAGGCAATTAACCTGGTATTAGACGAAAGTGCTCATCAGAGACCCACACCTGAATCATCTATTATATTTTCAGTGGTATGTTATTTTAATTTTAGGTTAAACATTTCATTTCAATCAGGATTATTAGCAACTGCAACAAAAACTGATTCAAGCTAATTAAAGTTGAAAAGGAAATGACTGGAAAACTATGAGGTAGAACAGCTTGGAAATATATGGGAGAAACATGCCTGGTTTTCTGGCCCGTGTCCTGAGGAGCTAGGCAATCAGAACTAAGCTATAATTACATTTTAGTAATGATATGGTAAGGTCCTGACCACCATCGTTACCGAGAATGAGATACTCTTGCTGACCCATCACTGGAGTCAGGAGGAATCCTTTGCTATGACTCAACACACTCCCTAAATTCAGATCCTAAGTAGGTGTTATGGATTGAATTGTTCCCCCCACCCATTTATGTATTGAAGCCCTAACAGCCAATATGACTATATTTGTAGTTGGGTTTCTAAGGTAACTAAGGTTAAATGAAGCCATAAGGGTAGGGCCCTAAGCTGACAGGCCTGGTGGTGTCCTTATAAGGAGAGGGAAAGACACCAGGGATCCTTCTTTCTCTTTGTGCATTCTCTGAGAAGAGGCCATGTGACAATACAGTGAGAAGATTATTTTGATAAACAGCTAAAATGAGTGTGCGCCCAAACCAGGAAGAGGGTTTCACCAGAAACTAAACCAGATGGCCTCTTGATCTTGGATTTCTAGCCTCCAGAACTGTGAGAAAATACATTTCTATTGTTTCAGTCACCCACTCTGTGGTAGTCCGTTACGGCAGCCCAATCAGACTAATACAGAAGGTCAAGGTTGTTATTTCTACCACATGCTATTCACTGAAGTGGGTGGGAAAAGTGAGGCTCTGGCTTCTGTGATGGAAGCAAAGCCCTGTCTCTTGCCAAAACTCACAGAAAGGGGATGTACTCCAACGTAGGGAAGGGGTAGCCCAAAAAGGCAACATATGTGCAAGGCAAAGCCAACCCATCAACCAAATTGCTTTGCTTATAAAATAAACTTACAGTATTATTATATTCTATGTGCTTTAAAACATGGGAGTCTTGCTAGATGAAATATTTTTTTAAAAATATTTAGTTATAAAACAATAATTATAGACCAAAAATATCTTGGTACTCAAGGCCTTACTTTTAAGTGTTTTTTTTTTTAAAGAAAATCAACAATGTTTGGGGCACATAAAGTATTTGTGTATCAACTCCATCACCTAAAATAATACGGTAATACCTCGGTTTGCGAGCATAATTTGATCCAGAAACAAACTACTTGTATGGCAAGACATCGCTCATTTACCAAGTTAAGATGTATTATTAGGTTGGTGCAAAAGTATGAGGAATGGCAAAAACCGCTATTACGTTTGCACCAACCTAATAGAAATTGCTAGTCTTGCGGAACACTTGCAAACCAAGTTACTCGCAATCCAAGGTTTTACTGTATATCCAATAGTTCTCCTTTTGGAAAGAGAAAATCGTCACAATAAGGGAAACGGTAATACTTATTTGTGTCTTTAGATGCTACCTCTCAACTGACATTCTGTAACAACTTTAGTTTGTTTGTTTTGGTTTTTGTTGTTTTTTTCTTTTCGGGCAATGATGGCCAATTCTATGTAATATAGGCCTTATGTTCGGTATCTCAAGCCTGTTAGAAGCACCATAAATAAAAATTTGGGATCTCCAGCTGAGGTAATAATGTGGGCTCATGGGTCTACTCTGCCCCAGTAATACCTGCTGGCATACACATTAATTTTGAGGGACATGCTCAAACATCCATGATATGTATATTTATTTATCAAACCATAAAATGTTTTTAAAAATCTTAGTAAGAAGAGTTAGTGATGATGTTTGAAAATGAAAACAGTCATGTGTCCTGAGAGCTATTTAAATTAGTAAAACATTTCTGGATGCAATAGGCAATGCATTAAAAGTGTTCATACACTGTAACCCAACAATGTCACTTCCTCAAATTTGTTTTAAGGAAATCATAAGAAAGAAACATGTAAGTGAACAATGTGTTAGTCCACTTGGGCTGCTACAACAAATGCCACAGATTGGGTAGTTTAAAAACAACAAAAATTTATATCTCACAGTCCTGGAATCTGAAAGTCCAAGGTCAGAGTCCTGCACTGTTGGGTGAGGGCCCTCTTCTGGGTCACAGACACCTTGCATTGTGTCATCACATGGCAAACAAAGGGAAGGGGAGCTCTAGGGTCTCCTTTGTAAAGGCACTAATCCCATTCAAGACGTCTCCACCCTCGTGACCTAAGCACTTCCCAGAGGCCCCACCTCCTAATACCATCGCTTTGGACATTAGAACTTCAACATATGATTTTGGGATGGGGGATGGCACACAATCAGATCATAGCAAACAAACAAAAGTATTCACTGTCAGATAATTTACATTAGAGAAAATCTCAAAACAAACTATATGTCCCAACATGTGGGATTATGTCAAAACATGTGATACAATTGACCAGAGATATATATTCAGGTATTAAACATTATCTTTTCTAAGGATATTAAAGGAAACAAAAATTCTCAAGATATAGCACTAAATTAAAAAATAATAATAAAGTTATAAACATGTATTTACTGAGAACCTAGGATATACCACAAGCACTGTTGTAAATTCTGATTATGTAACAACAAACCATACAAACACTCTTGTCTTTATGGAACTTACATCTTACATTCTATCCAGTGGAGAATAGAAATTAGACATGGGCGTATGTGTGAGCATATACACATACACATACACACATGCACGCACACACACACACACACACACACACACATATACACACACACACACATGCGCAGTATTTCAAGTGGTAATAATTGCTATAGATAAAAATAAGGCTGGGGCAACACCAAACAGTAGGACAGAAGGAGGACATGTCACAATATTCAATTAATGGTAAGAGAAAGCCTTACTGAAAAGTTGACATTTGAACAGACTTAAAGGAAGTGAGGACAGAAGTAAGGCATGTATCAGAGGAATGAATTGTCGAGCAGGAAAAAAAAATTGCAAAGAATTTCAATAAAAAAACAAATGGAAATGTGAGGATTAATGTATTCTGAAATATTATTGAGGTGACCTGTACATTCATGGATGATTCTTTTCATATTTCCCATAAAAAATCCTAATAAAACAAAAATATTTTTAAAGACTGAAGTGTTTCAGTATTGGAGGTAATTAATAGCTTCTCTCAATTTTATTTTGATAAACTGCAATAAATGAATGTGTGCAAAAATAAAAATAAAAAGTGTATTTGTTCTATATAGTTGTACTAATAGTGGGTGTTTTGAGACACTAGACAAGCTTAAAAGAAATCTCTACATAATAAAATTAAGACTATATTAATGATGTTGATCAATAAAAACTTATACATTATTTATTATTATTAAATTTATTGGAGACATTGGTTAATAAAATTATAAATGTTTCAAGTGTCCAATTCTATAATACATCATCTATATATTGCATTGTGTGTTCACCATCCAAAGTCAAATCTCCTGTCACCATATATTTGACCCCTTTTATATATATTATCAAGACCTTTAAAAACATTAATCTCATCTCTGATTTCATTGGTTTAGCAGAATTAATCTAGGAATAAAAACATTCTCCTTTTCCACACATTTTCATACAGGTGGAAAGTACAAAGCATGCCACGTTCATTAAGAAGTAAAATTTTTAAAATGTTGCATTAGAATTAAGATTCCTCTTACTAATCATAACCCATCAGCTCAGATGATACCAAGGCATGCGTTTCGAAAATAGTATTTTACTATTTGCGTGGATACTTGATTCAATGCTTCCAAGAGGCCAATTTTGCAAAGTGATTTGCAGTAGCAGAAACATCCCATGCTCCTCTGAACAGGGCGGGGCTGCAAAGTGTCACTCAGCACACTAATTTTGGCTAATAATGGGACTTGTCTGTCGACAGAACCAAGCCAGCACCTGGCCCTGCACCTGGCCATGAAGGCCTGAAAGTCATCATTCAGAAGGTATGGTTCTGTATGCTTTTCTATGTTAAAATGATTAGAATCATTTAATAAGATGATTCTATATTAGTTCAATCGTCTATAGCTGTATCACATGTCATGCTTTTAGGGCATAATCATTGAAAAGTTACCATCCCATAGACCACAAAAATTCCCTTGTTCCCCTAAAAATTAAACTAAGTGTAGTTAGAGTGTTATTAAACTAATTGCTTTATATTTTAGAGAATTAGGGTTGAAGATTTTTTTAAATGCTGCATACAAATTGGTATAATTTAATTTTGTATTTGTATAGTGACAAATACACAGATGTCTTAATTTTCTACTAGAAAAATATATGCCAGCCTCTTTCACCCAAGAGGCAATATAGTAGAGTGGTTAAAAGCACTCAGTACTTTCATGTACAGCTGTGCAGGTTCTGTACTGCTCAACTTCTGACAATTATGCTACTGTGTGGCCCTGAAACTCTTGACGCTAGAGAAAAGCCAATGGGTTCAAATTCCTGCTGTGATGCTTTCTATATTTTTGAAGTTGGAAAAGGAAATTAATTACCTGTTGTTGTATTTCCTTTAAATGTGCATAACATTAATTCCCTCATAGGAATGTTGGGAGGGTTAATTATATTAATAAAAGTAAAGTGCTTAGGAACATTCTTGGGATATGGTAAGCAAACAAAAAACCTGAGCAATTTTTATTCTGCAAGTAAGCTTTTTTTAAAAAATGAAAGAGATTATCAATGTGATAATTACAGTTCTCAATTAAATATTTCCCTTAGGCTTTACTCCATCTCTGCAACTGATTTACTATAGAATTTGGTTTACAAAATTTACCTCTTGGATAGCAAACCTTGTAATACGAAGATTAAAATAGAGCCAAAGAGGTTTAGTATATGGAATACTGTGTCCAGTTGATAATATAAATGCAAACTAGTATTTTAAATCTCATGTGATGATAATGAACACTGTTTGGACAGAATTTTATTTATGAGAAATTGATAATCAAATATCAATCTATTACGATAAAGAATACTCTCTTTAGCCAGTGGGTTGTAGGAAAAGTCATGATGTATTTTTTCTGTTTTTCATTGCAAAAATGCGTCATGACTTTTCTGACAGCCCAATAGAGCTTTGTAGGAACAATGCGGATAATCTCCTGGTACACTCTGATATTGTGTGAGAAACGTGTTTTTGGCCCAAGTTACCAAAAAACTTATAGATCAAGGATTAATTAAAATAATTTATAAAGATTGATACTGAAAAAAAAAGAAAAACATGTAGGTAACCAAGGGTCAGAATATATTTTATAGAGTTGAACCATCATAAACCATTACTAGGTGTTTTTATATATGTGACCTCAAGTACCTGTAAGCTCTGATTCTTAAGAAGGCCAAAGTGTAGAGGAAGACACTAAAAGAATGAATTATAACATAAATCAAGCTGTTTTCTAATTATGTTATACTCGCATATTATAATTTTAATCACTTCCAAAAACTTTTACTCTCTTGCTAGAATCATAAGGTAAAATGACAACATGTGTGACAGTAATATCATAACATACATTATATTGTATTAGTTTAATTTTCACAAGTATTCAGTCACTGTCAAAGGTCCAAACTCTACAAATATCTGGGCAATGAACACGTGCTTTCCATGAAAGGAATGGATTTAATTTGGAAGTGGACTTCAAGGTAGCCTTCATTTTTTTACTTACCAAATATGTACTGAGTGCCTTCTATGTTCTAGACCTGGTGCCACCCCAAAATTAAAACATACTGCATTTTCTTTTTCCCAAGTAGATTTATGCCAGAGGGGAGAGAGAGGTGGAAATTTTCATAGTATGAGATCAATGTTTTTGTGGACAAAACCACATAAAAGAAGAAAGACTTAAAGAAGTTTAGAGGAATCAGAGGCCTGGGGAGTAGGAACTTTTATGTTAGACTTTATTTTAGGAACTACCTAAAATACACTTAGAGTGCATGCCTGAACCATACTCAGAACCAGGGAACTCACAGGCATAACAGCAGCTTCTAGAAACTATTTTATTTGAAGATCAAGACACTTTATCTACCAAGAAAGACAGATAACTCCTTCTAGAACCATTCATGAAGCATTGAGCTCTAAGCAGAGCTCTCCAAAAGGACTGTGCATGTAGTCATTAATGTTGTTTCATGTGTATAGACTTTGCTTCAATAATGTGTTAGGTATAAGCCTGCTAGAGACAAGCCTTTCCAGAATTGTAGAGCATTAATAACTAGCTTCCATTCATGCTAAGGATACTGGAGCAGTTCCCAAGAAGAGAGGCAAGCACTTATTTTTCAGCACGGTGCACCAAGCAAAACCCTTGTTTCCTACTGCACTAATCACTATTTAGTACACTAGGAGAAACACTGAGAGTCATAGGCACTGATTTCTTTTTTTGATTCAAGGAAGACACTTTGAATTTGTGCTGCTTAGAATTAGCTGCCTCTAACCAATTACTGAGTAGACACCGGCAGATAAAAGGAGAATTAGAAGACAGGGGATCAATTTATAGTCCTATTTAGCATTTGTGACTGAATAAAAGGAAAAATCTCGAGACAAAATTCTACATGGAAAAATGATGTATATTCTTGGTAAGATAGATAACTGCTGGTAAGTTGTATAAAAGGAACAAATAACATCTAATATTGTCAAATCTTCCCTTTTCATAGAATAAATTATTATACCATATCATAATTTCCTGCCTATAATGGGGCTTTACATTCTAAACCAGTTCATACTGCTTCCTCTTCACGTACACAAGCATTTACATATTGACCTAAATCCTGTCACATGCTGTTCAGAAAGGAAAAGAAAAAGCTTTCTTCTTTCTTTTTTTTTTTTTTTTGGTCTCTGATCTCATTTTCCCAGATGGTATTAAAATTGAGTTCAAGCCAGGCTAGCACCTGTGTTAGATAGTGGATTTTTGCACAACTTAGTTTTGAATTTTCTCAAAAAATATTTGCTAATTACAGAAACATTAATTGTATATATAAAAAAATTTAAAAATTCAAATGAAATAACTTCAAAATATTACCCACATTTTAGTTTTTCTCTCTGCCTAACTTTTTAGAAAGAGCATTAGAAATAAACAAATCATTAAATTATTCTATTGAAGGAGGATTATACTGTAATATCTTATTGCTCCACATGTTATGCAACCGTATAACAAATCAGTCAGTAAGAGTGTGTTTTGGATCCTAAAATGATAGCAACGATCTTGAGTTTTGTTTGTTTTATTTCTAGCGTACTGCATGCTTCTTGTTAGCGAAGAGAACTTTATATCTATTTAGTAAATAGTCAATACTCAGGAAGTACATTTTGAAGTAACTGAAAGGGATGAATGAGTTAATTAAGTAATACACAAACCATGAAAATTATTAGGGACCTTCTATGGCCTACATACAAGATGTTGGAGTTGGTATTCGTTGAGTCTCTATGGAGGAGGCGGATGCAGGAACAACACTGATGTCATTTTTGGAGAAAAGCAACAGTGAAAAATCAGGAAGCCTTCCTGCTATAACCAAGGGTTTGTTAGAGAAGGTGACTCTTAGCTGTCTGGCAAGAAATTTAAAAAGAGAAAGGATAGGGGAGAGGAGAGAATGGGAGGGGAGGGAATAAATGGGCAAAAGACAGGAAGAAAGGAAGGAAGAGAGGGAAGAAAGAACAAGCTATGAGAGACTGACATGAGTGAAGTGTTCTGTAATCAGAAAGATCTTGAAAACAGTTAAAAACAGAATTAAGTCTGGAAATTCACATAAACATGATAAACTGAAAAAATCTCATATTTATATATTCTTAAAAATTGAATGAGGAACTAATACTTTGATACCAATCAACTTGACCTCTGGGGAGCATAAAGGGAATGAAGATGAGGTTCAGGAAAAACAGTCCTGGTTGATCATATTTCGTATGGGAAAGCAAAATGAATGAACGAATGCATCAGATTCCCATCTTGTAAATTGAAATTACCTTGTTATAGGATGTTGAGGAGGCTTTTCTTTGGTGCCTCATAATTTGTTTACTAGGACTCAATGCCTAGGACAATTAGATGCCAGAAACCCAATGTTCCAGATTGAACTGCCAATAATCGGGGGCAGACCACTCAAAACGGGCCCACTTGCA
>NW_017731918.1:387369-388860 GCF_001890085.2 Hipposideros armiger | reverse complement strand
AAGAAAAAAATGAGTGCTCAGCAAAGATGAGAGGAGGGAAACGAGTAAGTGGAGAAGCAGAGAAAGGATAGAGGGGCAGAGAAAAGAAGAGGAAGAAAGGAGGAGGTTTGGTGGAATCAGTGAAAAATATATGAAGAGGTGGTGAGGAAAGAAAGAAGAGGAGAAAGAAGAAAAGGGAAGGAAGCCACATAAAATAATGCCATACAAGGAAGGACATAACCAACATAAACGGAAGGCCTAAAAATCCCTAACAGTTCATGTGTGCAAATAACCTTTATCTATTACATAAAGAAATATAACAAACTCCTAAAACAGTTTCTGAGAAATTTAGACTTGAAATTGAAAGGAATCAGCATTAAATTTTCTAACACTGTTGTTAGCATATAAACTTTTGAAAAAGATCGCAAATTAGAAATGACTCCTTTTTAGTTTGATTTATTGCAGAAATATATGTTCCTAACCAATGTATAATTCTGAGTTGCTAATGAACACTACATTTAAAATTTTAAAACTAGAAAAACTACTATTATTAAAAATGTTAAACACTTTTTCTTTTAGGATAAAAATTAGAATTTAAGGGAGAGAATATATTTTATTCTAGATAGAACAAATTAAATTGATCCTTTTAATTCTCCAAATGTAAAGAAGGAACCCACCTTTTATTGTAGGGTAAGGTGTAGTGAAGAAATTTGGATTGTCAAGTACATTATATAATAGTGGAGTGGCTTGCTTAGAGGAGAGAGACTGAAATACGGAGCTGTGAAGTTCAAATCTATGAATGTATTTCTGATGAACAGGCTGACCACAATCAAGGATGTATTATAATGAAGAACATTTGGAATGAGACAGCCCTTAAAAGATAAGGGAGGTTAATATTTGAACTGGGTCCCATATTTAATACTAGTGTCTAGCCCATCAGAGAGGAGCACAGTTTTGCCTGGATCTATGGCAAATGATAGAATCCCTCCTGATGAGCACCCTGTCCTTGAGAAAAATGGCTACCTTAAGGTGAATTTAAGGAGCTGACCCCTAAGAATTAGTGGCAGTATGACTGTGGGGTACCTCCTGATGACTGTGACCATGGTTCCAACACCAGGCCTACTGATGAAACACCAGAGACACAAGAAGAGAGCCAACACAGTACAGAGGACTAAACGGTCTTACGAAGACCTTTCACGAACAGCATTCCTTCTTCCAGTAAAGGACCATGTGGCTTACACTCACTCACTAAAAGATGCCAATCAAAGCCACATCCCCAGATGCAGCCAAAACCACAGGACCTTAAACTTATGTAATACCAGGCCTGATAACTTATGGAAGAGGTGACAAAAGGCAAATGAGAAGGAAGAAAAAGATTTTCAGAAGCAAACTAGTTTGCAGACCACAGAGCAGACTACAGAGGTCTTGAGGGGATGGGTGTGGGAAGGGAATGAAGGAATGCAGACCTGGGTAGAGGTGAGAACTGCAGAGCAATGAAGGGGTGAGTACGCA
>NW_017731918.1:381930-384899 GCF_001890085.2 Hipposideros armiger | reverse complement strand
CCCCCCCAAACACACACACACACACGCACACACACTGACACATACACAAGAAAACATACATTTGCCACAATGAATAAAGAACAGAAATTTATAAGGCCAAAAAAAAAAGTGGTATTAAAATCCTAACATATGACTATTTCAAAGTGCCTAAAATTATATTATTGTTAAATTTGAATAAAGGAGAGAAATCACCAAAATATTCAAAGTAGTTATATATGAATAATTATACTAAGGGTTATTCACATGTTTTTCTATATATCTTCCTATATTTTCAAAGTGACAGTATGTGTTACTTTTCTACCAGAGGTTGTTGCAGTATTTATTTACTTAGTTTTTATTATTTTTTTAACAGGCTTTATTTAGATTTAAACACTTTTTCCAAATTCCCTTTTTCTGTTCCAGTATCCAATCCAGGATACAATGTTTCATTTGGTCATGTCTTATTTGTCTCTTGAAGCTGTGACAGTGTGTCATTCTTTCCTTATTTATAATAACCTTGACATTTTTTAAGGGTATTGGTGAAATATTCTATAAAATGTCTTTCAGTTTGGGTTTGTCGGATGTTTTCTCATGATTAGACTGGGTTTATGTATTTTGTGGAAGAACACACAGAGGTAGGATGGCCTCTTTGCACCATCAGTGATTACATCATATCACCATGACTTATCACTGGTGATATTAACCTTGATCATTTGGGTAATCAGTGTATGCCATGTTCCTCCACTGAAAAGCCACTATTTTTTTCCCTTTTCACCTCCAATTTGGTAGAAGAGACTCACTAAGTCCAACCCCACTGAAAGCTCCACCTCCTGAGGGAGGAGCATCAGAAATTTGTGGACATTTGTTAAAACTATTGCAGTGGTAAATAAATATTTTGGAAGAGATCATTTGAACCTATGAAATATCTTGTTTTTCCTTAAAGCTGGGTGTTTCTTTTATAGTCAAAAATAAAAGACACAGTTTTCCTTGAACGTAAATCTCTGCCAAGAACAAATCACTGAATATTGCACAACATCCAGTTCCAGAGGCTGCCCACACCTTCCTTTCCTGTATCCTCTCTAAAGCCCCCCGAGAAAAGCTAGATACACTGCTTTTTTTCACTTGTTTGATCGTTCTCTTCATACTTTACAGGATGCCTGAAGGTTTGCCATCTGAAAACAAAATTGAGGGAAACTATAGTCTGTCCTCTTCCTTGATCTTCTCCTACAGGCAAAACATCCCGTTAATATTTTACAGTCAAATTTCCACTTATATAGTGCCAAAGAAGTAATTTAGACTCCTAATAATCAAGTCACCTGGAGAGCATAATACAACATACATGCAGGCTTGTGTACAGCACACACACACACACACACACACACNTTTTTTATTTTCCTTCAATATGAAATTAGCTAACTGGGTCTTTTGCCTCTCCATATAAATTTAGAATCATTTTGTCAATATCCACAAAACAACTTGTGAGGATTTTGACTGAGATTGTGTTGCTAATATTTTACTTTTTAATAAAATATCTTTAATTAGCCAACTGGAAAATGGCTGACTTAAAGACTATTCAAAATGAGAAAATGCTTATTTTTAACAAAACAGTTTGTATAATATTTAATTCGGTCATGTTAAAATATTGTGCATTCACCAGTATTATATGGTAACTTAAAATCAAGGTCTGTGAGAAAGGCAATTTAAGCTTTCATAGATTTTTCCAATTGGTATATTAATCAAAGTTCAAGAGATAATCAGTGAAAAAACTACACTTACATTAGTTACTACATATATAAAATACACTTAAATGACTCAATTCCTTTTTACAAAGTAATTGGATAGCACAGGTAAAACCAAACAATTGTACTGAGTAGATAATTTTTTGGTCTACAATAAGTGCAGAAGAATGAATAATTACTGTTTAAATAAGTACTGAGAAAGACTTACTGGTATCTGCTACATATGTGCTACATACTTTATTTTCCTGAATAGATAAACAATAAAAATAACTAATTCAGTTTAACAAATACTTACATAACACCTACCATACAGAACATGCTGTGCTATTTACACTATGATGAATTGTTTCTAACCTCACAGTGCTCCAGCATCTCATGGGACATTGTATATTACAGATAACAAGATCCAAGTTTAGTTTTTAATGAAATATTATTATCATTAAAGGTAAATGAAAGAAAGGCAAATAATATACTTAGCTGACTTGGGAATGTTTCTACCCTGATAGACACTTTTCATGTGGCATCTCAGTAAATCTCAACTGCAAATGTAGCACTATCTTATTAATTTTACACTTACCCTGACTTACATGTGTTAAGTATTTTCCCCCCAAATAGCACATTTTTGTCAGGACTTATTTTAAGCCTTTTCCTATTATGCTTTTCTAGTTTCTAACAGAAAACAGAGTCATTAGGATAAACCAGGTGGCTTTTCCCTTTTTCTTTCACCATCTCCACTCTGTCTTCACTGTGGTTGATTTCTCATAATGCATGCAAACCTCTCACAGGGAAAAATGATGGAAGATTAATTTTGTATGTAATAATAATAATAAAAAAAATGTCTGGTCTGAGGAAAACTGGGAGTGATAGTGGTAGGTACTATGAATAGGGAAAATAAAAAAGAAGCAAAGAACATCACGAAATAATGCTTGCATGTATGGTAAATAAAAGCCCATGGAGGGATGAATGAAAACATGACAGTAGAAAGAAGCAATAATGAATAAAAATAGAAAAATGATGATTTAATCATGACTTCCTTCTGAGATCAACTAGGTATAATTACCCTGATCACAGGCTTGTTAGTCTTTCAGGAATAAAAGCAAAACAACAAAACAAAAACACAAAAACCCTCTGCATTTGCACATTTTTTTTTTTCTTAGCTGAGCCATCCTGCCACCTGTTGGCAGCTCAGCGGCAGCACAGCTCGGGCCGGGACTCAAACTGCTGTTGCTCAGAGCTCACATTCTTGAGTGA
>NW_017731918.1:373850-375545 GCF_001890085.2 Hipposideros armiger | reverse complement strand
CCTGGTAAGGGCCCCCTACCTGACTCCTAGGCAGCTGTCTTCTCCCTCTGTCCTCCCATTGCAGAAAGGAGAGGGAACTCTCCAGGTCTCTTCACAATGGCTCTGTCCTCATGATCTAATTGTCTCCCAAAAGTACCACATCTAAATAGCATCACGTGGGGTATTATTAGGTTTCAACAAATGAATTTTAAGGGGACACAAACATTCTGTTGACAGCACTCATTGAATCTCAATCTCCTTAGAGGGATTTGGCAGTCTCTGATTTTTTTAAAATTCCCCAATATATTTCTGATTATTTGTATTTGGGAATCGTTGACCGAGATAATGTTGCACTTTAACTCCCATGGGTGTAATAAGCGAGTTAAGTGATAATGCTGGGAGATTTCTTAAAATGAGATGACCAAAATATACCATGACCAAAACATAATTAGAAATTTCATCTTGAATCAGTATGAGATTCAGGAGAATAAATCCTTTCAAACACATATAATTATTTCTATTATAGATATGAGAAGCACTATATCTGTATTATTATCTTTGTCTCTGGGATATATGGCCTGTAAGTAACACAGATTTTCTTAAGCCTAAAGGAACATGTAGCTTTATGTTATATAACTCTCAGATTTCCAGTAGACCAGGGAAAAGTCCTCAAAGAATTTATATCACTCTTTAAATATCAACCTAGGGTTATTTCAATAGGATTCCCAGGGCCTGGCAGATTTTCAGAAATATCTCTTGTTGGCAGTTACAAATACAACCACCTACCTGCCACTATATCACTATCACTTTACTGCCTAAAAGCCTCTCACCAGGGCAGAGATGATATTCAGGAGTCCACAGGGGATAGAACAGAATCCTACTTTACAAATTACTTTTGCTTTTGGCAAGATATAACTTCACCAACCAGAAATGAAAAATGTGGTTCTTAGTCAACAGCACAGTAGTTACTCAAAAGAATATTCGTATAATTTTGTTTTTGAATTTGCATAAAAAATGAAATGCAGACCAGCACTAATTCTCAAAAGACCTCTAATCATTTCCTTGTTCAGTAATTCTTTTGTCAAGAATATCATGTTTCCATAGTGAAGTTAATTGTTTGCTGGAACAGTGTTATTTATGAGTTCCTGATGAAATTATTATACAGATACTTTGATATTCATTATTTGGTGGCTGGATATGAAATAGAGCGTCAAATCTAGTAATCCAGCATGAATATTTGACTAAATTGTTAAAAATGTTGAAATCCACAAAAAGAAAGCCAAGTTATTCTGCTTTTGACATGAGTTATTAAAGATGTACTTAGCAATCTCTAAAACCAATAGAATGATTATTGGAACAAACCCAGTGTTCGTGGAACAATTCAGTGTATGGTTTTTAAAAGCTAATAAAAGTAAAAGTGATACAACAATGGCCATATTAGAAATGCTCCCTTGCCAGGATAACTACTAAAACTTTATTAAGCATGACGAGGAAAATATATTCAATACCGGATTCACCCAAACAGTATCACATTCTGGGTTTGAGGGTAAATGGAAGAGTGACAAATAGGATACGGAGGGTGAATTTAAACTTACAAAAATTTCTAGGATAAAAATTTAATGAAATCAACTTTTGTACGGAAGAAACTGGGGGAAATTAGTGGATCGCTTGACATTGTGTTAGTAATGGGGAGAAAATAACTAAAAGAATGGAAAG
>NW_017731918.1:365698-370655 GCF_001890085.2 Hipposideros armiger | reverse complement strand
GGGTTGTTACTTTGTGAGGGTGAAAAGGGTAACTATTGCATTGTTCTGTACACCTGAAACTAACAATAAAAAAATAAAATAAAATAAAATACAAAATTTTATCAAGCAAAAAAAAAAAAAAGAACCAAGAGCACTGAACAGCTGTGTCCATTTGGTGGAACATCCACCTTCAGGACTCTTTTTGTTACTAAGGTAATTTTATGAGTATCTTAGAAAGTTTTTATTTGTCTTGTTTATAGTCTGGAAGCAATAAGACCATAACAAAGCCAGCACTAAAATACTTGTCTTTTGAAAGTATTTTATGAGTTTTGCTATGATTATACTTTTGTTGTCACACTAGGATGTACCAAAAAGAGGAAAAGTATTTCACATCTGATCCCTCAGTGAGCACAAATGGTTTCTTTTGCAAATAATAATTTCAAGGCAAATATTTGAACTTTATTTGCCCTGCATGCCTTGGCTGTTGTTTGTCTGATGGGGAAAAGAAAAAAGACAAAGACTTCTTTCCAGGCATCAGTACACTCTGTGATTTCCACTTCATAGCTGAAATACTCATCATAGAATCCTTGGTGCTTAATATAATGCCTGGCAAATAGTAGGTCATCAATTAAATCTGTGAAGTTGCAACAATGTTCCTAACCTTTTTTGATATCAGAGGGATTACTCATCATGAATTTGTACCAACTGGACAAACAGCTAACCAAGTTTACTATTTGGAAGTGCTATAAAGGCTGCGTCAAAAAGTTAAACAATCTAACGTTTCTCCAAAAATTCATGGCTCTTGCATCACAACAATGCACCAGCTCACAGGGCACTGTCTGTGAGGAAGTTTTTAGCCAATAAACAAATAACTGTATTGGAACACCCTCCATACTCACCTGATCTGGCCCCAATGGCTTCTTTCTTTACCCAAAGATAAAGGAAGACATTTTGATGACATTCAGGACATCAAGGGTAATATGATGACAGCTCTGATGGACATTCCAGAAAAATAGTTCCAAAATTGCTTTGAAGGGAGGGCTAGGCATTGGCATTGGTGTGTAGCTTCCCAAGGGGAGTACTTAGCAGGTGATTGTAGTGATATTCATCAGTGAGGAATGTAGCACTTTTTCTAGGATGGGTTTGTGAATGGAATTGTCAGAGTTCGTGTGTGTGAGTGTGTGTGTGTGTGTGTGTGTGTGTGTGTGTGTGTGCGTGTGCGCACATACATTTAAAATATCCAATGTTGAAAATTTTGGCAGGACAATGGAGAAATGAAAACTGATACCTCATCCTTAGGTACAATATGGGAATATATTTTAAGAGTCATAAAAAAGGTCTGTACTTTTTGACAATTGCAAAGAAATTTCATGAACAATAATTGAAACAAAGGAAAGTAAGTGGAAAAAAATATGTTTATTATGTTTCATAATGGGAAAATATATTTTTCATAAATAGCAATTTATATGTACTACAGAAAATTAGAAAAATATTTAAAAGTAAAAAGAGGGGAAAATAACATTATCCCTAGTAACATTTCCCTAAGACAATATTTGAAATATTAATTCAGGTTAGATGCAGGAACATTATAGAATACAACATTGTTTATAATTTGGAGGTTTAAAAATTCCATTTTACCCTTACTTGCAATCAAAGGCTTGGCATCTATATAACAAATTATTTGTCATGCCTTCTCCCTACTAGAAAACGTTTTTATCTTAATTCTTTGTAGTGCTGTTAAGGCCAAATTGAAACACAGCTACTCTCCAATATCATTTCTATAAACCAACCCCCATGCTCACAACCCACTCCCTAATAAATGCAACTAACATTTCTTATTTTTTAGTACTACCTGACATACTTCTCATGGGAATGTCTCTCTGTCTCATGGTCTTACTTCATTTTCCCTTGTATATGATGTCTCTATATCCACTTAGTGAAATTATATTCCTTCTTAACTGTCTAAAATGTCAGCTTATTGGTGAAGCTTTTCCAAATTTTGACAGGATTAATTTCTCCTCTTGAATGCTAATCCAATTAGGAATAAACCCCTCATTTTATGCTTTAGTATGTATATAATAACATGTTTTAAAATTCCATCATTCTTTTCTAGGTCAAGATGACTAAGTTTTAACTTACTTCTCCCCTAAACCCATTAAAATGACAGAAGAAATGATCCTCAAAATACAGGAAGAAAGCTTTCAGAGGGCAAGAATTATTGAAGGATTTCTTAAAAGGTATAAAGCAGATGGTGCTTAATTGGGAAAGAAACCCCACAGAGGTGAGCAACTGATACCTCAATAGGGACGTTTGATAAAAGATACTTTTTCCAAATAGAACACCAGAAAACTCCCCAGGATCTGAGAAGCCTAGTTTGGGAGTCAGAGTAGTCCCTGAGGCAATTGGCAAGGTAATTAATTATAGTGCTGTAACTGCTATGCAAGGCACAGCTCTCAGGCACACACTGCTGAGTTCTAATGGGGGATCCGCCTTAGGAACTCAGGGTGTACTTGATGCCAGGAAGAGAAGTAGGGCAATGCCCTAGTCAAATTCCAGTAACAAACCAAGTAAACACTGAGTCCCTACAAATGGATCGATGAAACAAAGTGAATAATTTACACACAAAATATAAAAATCTCAATAGAAAATGAGGTCAATGTGTTTAGAGTTTTGGATAAGAAAACCCATCATAATGTTAATACAAATTCCAGAGGTCATAAAGAAAAGATTGTCATATTGACCATGTAATTAGTTTTACCATCATCTTGACCAAATGTATCATAAAAAAAAAACATACAAGACACATGAAAGCATGAAGGATGTATAAGTGGTCAGACAATTAAGTTCGTGAACTTTCCACCATGTACTTACATATAACCATGTACATTACATATAATAGGCAAAAATGTGATCTTCCTAACATACAAAATTACTTTAAATCAGTAAGAAAATAGCAACTTGATAGAAAACTGTCATATAAGCAGATAAATCATTAAAATAGTTTAGACTACCTAACATGGGTATTTTAAAAATTACCCATCGTCAAGGGAATAAAATAAAAATAAAAATATTAATGTTTGATATTGGCAAACCTGAAAAAAATATTTATAATATACAGTGTTGGCAAAGTTGGGAGGAAAATAGCACTCTCATTTACTCATGCTTGAGTGTAAATTTCTATGAACTTTTTAGAGCACAATTTGACAGAATTTACCAAAATTTGCCATTGGGGATAAAAGGTTAACAGTACCTCTCCCCTTCTGACCTTGGGCTCAGCTAACTTTATAGCTCTCTTCCCCTGGAAATTTGATAGAGGTAAAATGTCAGCAGTGTTACCAGGCCACATTGCTAATGATAAAACAGCCCTGTTTGATGAAATGCTCCTGGATTGCTAGAACTATAAAGAGTAAGGAGGCTGCATGTTGTAACTGTCATGGAAGGAAAACATCTGATTCTGCCCCTCACAAACCAGGTTTCCTATTCTACATCCTTCTAATGGAATATGATACTAAGTATGCCTTATGGTAATTTCGTGAGCCTAAAAGTTTAGACAGACATATTGAGATCTCCGGTGGGCACTGTAAACTTGAAGAAGCCATTTAACATAAATTGAGCATAAATAAAAAACTTAGACATACACAGTAAAATATTTGCTTACACACATGGAGATATTATAAATATCTAACAATAGTGGAAGAGCTGAATATATTTTGCTTATCTACACCATGTGATATTTTCTACATTTCAAATAGAATGAGATAGGTTTGTACCACTGAAATGGAAAAAGTCCCTTGATACATTGTTGAGTGAAAATACACCCTGCAAAATAATATATATTATTCTTGTATGTCTATGTGTGTTTTAGTCTTTTTTAGGACATGGTTTACCTGGCTTGACTGGTCCCCTATATAACTTGCTAATTCTAATCTTTCAGGGAACTAGATCTTGCTCTTTTATCCCAACCTCAGGCTGAGATATTTTTGTCTTAACTAAATTACATAAACTTGGAGAAACTCTACTGATCCTATCTATTCTATCACTCACCAAAAAAAAAAAAAATCACTAGTTCAGTTTTGGCTACATATTAGAACAAGCAGGGAGCTTTTAAAAAATATAATTGCCACTTGGATGATGTCAATGGAGAAGTCCATGAAATATTAAAGAATAAGTAACACCACTTTTACAAAGTCTCTCCCAGAAGACAGGAGAAAATATTTCCCAACTAATTTTATAAAGCCATTATTACTATACACCAAAGCCAGATAAAGATAAAACAAACAAAAAAAGAAACTACAGACCAATATATCTCATTAAATTAGACACAAATATATATTATAATTATAACATAATATATTAGCATATTGAATCCAGCAATGAAGAAAAAGAATTATATGCCACAAGCAAGATTTATTCTAGGCTTGCAAGGCTGGATCAACATTCAAAAATCAGTGTAAACCATTATATCATGCTGTTGTATAAATGTTTGTCAGCCCCCCCAAAATTTATATGTTGAAAACCTAATACTTGCAGTGATAATGTTACAATGTGGGAACCTTTGGAAGGTGATTACCATATTTTCCCACGTGTAAGACGCCGCACCCTTTTTCAAAAAATTTGGGGTCTAAAAACTGGGTGTGTGTTATACAGTGGTTGTAGATTTTTTTACTTGCATTTCCCACTTTTTCATGCTGGTCTTTTGCGCTCATTGTTTCACACTTGTTACCAGTATATTACAATAAGTTACATTTGCCACGTTCTGCCCAGAAATTGCTCAGAAAAGATTTTCACACAGTGCTGAATTCAAGTTAAAAGTGATCCAATTTGCAAAAGTGAATGGAAATCATGCTGCTGAATGGAAGTTTGGTCATTTTCCAACTGAGAAAGCAACCCAAAACTGGCTACGGGAAGAAGAAACCCTACTGAAAACGCCACGGCAGAAGAAAGCCATGAGAAGTAATATATGAAGACAGTGATTCGT
>NW_017731918.1:363622-364721 GCF_001890085.2 Hipposideros armiger | reverse complement strand
GGAGAAGTACTGCAACTTGATAAAGAACATCTACAAAAATCTTAAAACTTATGTCATATTTAATGTGAAGACAATGTTTTTGTCCTAAGGTAGTAAGAAGGCAAGGGTTTACACTATTATCATGCTTATTCAACACATCACTGAAACTTCTAGGCAGTACAAATTAAGAAAAAAAAGAAAACATTCAGATCAAAAACAAAAAAATAAAAAGTGCCCCTATTTACATATGGCATTACTGTGTTTCTAGAAAATTCCAAGGAATCTACATAAAATTCTTCAAAAACAAATGAGTTCACTAAGGTCACAGGATACAAGTTTAATGCACAAAAATAAAGCTCAATGTACAAAAACCAATTAAATTTCTATGTACTAACAAAAAGCATATGAGAACTAAAATTAACAACACAATACCATTTAAAATTGATCCAAGATAATGAAATAATTATAAAGCTAGCAAAACATATATGTGTACTGAAAATTACAAAATGCTGATGACAGAAATAAAAGATCTACATAAATACAGAGACATATGGTAATGGATTGGTGGATTGAACATAGTGGAGATATCAATACTCCTCAAACCAATCTATGGGTTTAATGCAGTTCCTCTGAAAATTCTATCAAAGTTTTTGTAAGCATAGATAAACTTATTCTAAAATTTATATTAAAATGTAATTTAAAATTATATTAAAAGAACCTAGACTACCTAAAACAATTTTGGTAAGATAATAAAGTGGTAGGAATTATTCTGCACCATTTCATCTTACTATGGTGCTACAATAATCAAGACAGTATAGTATTGGCCGAAGTATAGACACATAGGTCAATTGAACAGAATAAAGAATTCGGAAATAGGGGCATACAAATATGCCCCACCTGTTTCAGGGCATAGTTTTGACAAAGGTGCAAAAGCAATTCACTAGAGGAAAGAAAACCTTTTCAACAAATGATGCTGGAGCAACTGGACATCCACAGGCATAAAAATGAATCCTGACCTAAACCTCACTCATCATACTCATAATATCTCAAAATGGATCATGAAAACAAGCAACAACAACAACAATAAAAACATTAGAAGGGGGAACAATAGGAGAAAACT
>NW_017731918.1:360975-362247 GCF_001890085.2 Hipposideros armiger | reverse complement strand
TGGAATGTAAATATAGTTTTTATGTGCTTTTCAGTTATTTCTTTCTAAAACAAATTAGCTTGTTACTATAAACCTGGCAAATAAAAATGGCAAGTAAAACTGATAAAGGACAGGTGGAGTCTCATTTGGAGTGGTGTCGTTGTAATGAAAATCTATACATATATACACAGACCTCATGCTTTTAGCTCGCTTGCTTCAAACAACTCTCGATTAAATAAAATTCCATGACAACTAGCAAAACTGAATTGTCCTACAGAGCCTATTGTAATCAAATCAGGCTTGAGTCGTAAGTGAAAATGAATTTGGATTTCATCTCCTGCTAAATGCTTTTCTAGGAAACACACACTCTGAAATAAAGAACCTGTCAGAAGAAGCTGGCAAAAAAATTACAGATTATAATTCTAAAACCCACACAACTTCTTTGCAACGGTTACTTTTAACCACAGTTTGTCTGGCTAGAGGCCTAAGATGAGATGTTAGGTAGGACTTCCAGAGTCATTTTTTGATGACATGCTATTAAGATTGTTTTGTGAACTGCGATAATCATTATTACTGCACATGAGTGTCAGTGTTTTTCTTAGAGCGCCCACTTTCAAACAGGTTTGTGGTGCATTCCAGGCAAGCCTAGTATCGCTAATGCCCTCAGTAGTAATGGATGCCTTGGGTCACTGTTTTCTAATGCATTCTGATTACGGTTCTCCTGCTAGGTAGGCTAAATGGCATTGCTGTCATTATGATTGCTGTGACCCAGAAGTGGAGTCAAAGCACAGAACTGAAAGCAAGCCATCTCGACCACAAAGCGAGGGCTCTTTTCACCCTCATCATACAATTTATTGTTCTGCATTTGAAGTTTGGACTTAATGCTTTTGTCATTTAATGGCAACAACTGAATCACTGGAGTTATTAAAAGACAAGAGTGTTTCAATGGTTGAATGTTATAAGCATCAAAATTAATGAACAAAAATGTTGACAGCACTGGGTTTTGCTAGAAACAAAGTCATTCATTTTCAAAAAACAAAACATTTTCTCATAAGTTTGAGGAAATTTCCTGTCTCAATAAGATCTTTTGTCATTCCGGTGCTCAAAGGTCCTGGTTCTAACTTGGTTTACAGAATGCTTGATTATTTCCCGTGGGCTAGAAAAACCATCAGCAATGGCACCATTTCAACCTTAGACAGAAGGTAACTAAACAACTTCACCCAATACTCTGACCCTGAGGATTCAGTTCTAGGTGAATTTACCTATTCCTTCCTAGACTTGACCTCACCTAAA
>NW_017731918.1:357023-357822 GCF_001890085.2 Hipposideros armiger | reverse complement strand
CACAGTTAGAGCCCCTGCATAGGATTTTTCACAGCATGCGCAACCATACACAGCGGCCCAGACTCTATTTTTCATTCTCTGAACCTTTTACTCTATGTCTGATTCTCTTTACTGGGATTTGGATAGATAGCATAAGGCACAAAAGGAATGACTCCTTTTCTCCTTAATGATAATGAAACACATTTCTAGAGCCTTTTGCAACTTCGAAGAAGAAACTCAAGTGAATCTTTATGAGTCCTGATTTCTGCCAAAGGGATCCTAGATTTGATTAGCTCAGAGTAGAAGAATTTAATTGTGATGAAGCATTTCAGCTAACAACATCCTCCAGGAAACTGACTGGCAGAAAATAACTTCTACTGCACTGATTGCAAATAGAAGTCTTCCTCGTCACCCTCTTCTTTGGGTGTGGGCATAAATGTGCTTTCGTTCAATATCTAGGTCCACATACAGATGTTTACGTTGCTCATCATGTAGAAAGAAAAGCATTACTAGATGAGCTTTAAAAATCTGCTAAATAATCTATTCCAGAGAGAAGTATCACTATACAGTATTCATCATAGCTCTTCAAAAGTTTCATTTCCTGGGCAGGCCGAGTGGCGCGATGGTTAAGAACTGGCTTGGGATGCCAGAGGGCCCCGGTTCGGATCCCACATTTGAGGGCCAGTGATACTGTCCTCTACAGCTAAGATGCTGAACAACAGCTCAACCTGGAGCTGGGAGGCCATGAGTTGCCCGCGACGGCGTAGGCTGCAGCCCCTGTGGCAGTGGGTTGCCATGGGCTACCGTGTGTAGCCAGCAG
>NW_017731918.1:352864-354068 GCF_001890085.2 Hipposideros armiger | reverse complement strand
ATTTTTTTCATTAAAAGCCAAGCAACTAGGGAAAGAAAATATTCAGCCAGAACTACAAATGCAGGTTTCTTTAGTTCTGATATTTTCTTTCCAGTTTCTGGCATTAGCTTCTCCCCCACACATTGCTTCCTCAACCATAGGATTTTCATAATTTAATATTTTGTGGGAAAAAAGATTGTTTATTCCTCAGATGTTTTAATAAATGTTTACTTGATGGTTCTCCAAAACTTACTGACATAGGTCAGGAAAACATTTTTCTTTAATTTGTTTAGGTCATAGAAGACCACACTCTATACTAGGCTAAGAAATCATTCCTAGTCTATTTTGCATGTCAGGTTATACTCATATACAATGGGGACTACCATGAAGTAGAATGCCCTGAAGTCTCCATGTTGGATGTTTAGCATGACCAAGAAATAAACGTGTATTGTTTTAATTCACTGAGATTTCAGAATTGTTTGTTACTCTGCATAATTTAGCCTAGACTGATACATAGAGTGATACAAAGAAGGAAAGTGAAGTCCCAACTATCCACATGCTAGCATATTTTGCATTTTTCACTCCACATAAAATGTACCCATATTGACCTCTCACCATAAAACCCTTGATCCTAGAGAGAAATTAAATTCTCACAAAATATAGAAAAACATCACCTTAAAACATTGATTTCTATTCTACTCAAATACAATCAGAGATCTGATTAAGATACTCAGTTGGAATGCAGGTTTCTTTGTTACTATTTGAAGCCAGGGCTTTTTTCATCTGGGACTTATGTAGCTTTATAAGCATATCCAAAGTTAGAGCATTCAAACTACAAATCTCTAATGTTCCAGTTTTCCAAATCTCTATGTGCAAAAGGAAACACAAGAAAATCACGGCACCAGTTCAACACCAATTTTACAAAACACAAGCACATCCAAGAATCAATTTTGATTTCTGAAGCAACTTATTCTCTACAGACTGATATGATCATTACAGAATATTTTCCAAGCTAAAACAGCATGTCCCCAAGCAACTTAAAATTACCATAATACTGGGCTGCCTCTTGGTCTATCTTAAGATGGCACTGACCTCACAATTTCAGCATCTTTTTTCTAAAGCAGTGTACTCAAAATCCGTATAATTATTTATCTGGTCAGTGACTTCATGAGGAAAAAATCAAAGTAAACTTTTATTAAGATTCCTTAGTCCCTATGAAAAGTCA
>NW_017731918.1:335996-350974 GCF_001890085.2 Hipposideros armiger | reverse complement strand
GACATTAACACCACCCCCTGCCCAATGTGACAGAAGTCCTCTCTAATCCTTTATCATTAAAAGGCAAAAGTCTTTGTGGATGTTGGGTTAGAGCTCTAGCCTTTTATTTTTCTTTGGTGGTGTGGAAAAGGGGGAAAATTCCCCTTTCTCTCCTCTGGCTCTTTTTGGCTGGCCTAATAATCACACCAACTGGAGGCAGATTGATAAGAGAAAATCAAATTTAATATCATGCACACAGGAACCCCACATACATGAGACATCCAGAGACCCCCCATAAATGAAAAATTCAAAAATAGAAAAAGGGATTGAGGGATATCAGACATCCTGAGCTAGGGATGAAGTAATGCACCATGGGGGATTCAAAAGGTCATCACAGGATGATAAGAAGGGCAGGCATTCAGTAAATAGAAATTAGCCAAGCTCTATAGATAAGTCAAAAGAAGTTATCTCTGATAATCTCCTATGGGCAGGGCCTCTGATTCAAATTCTCCTACATAGTTAAGGGAAGGAGGCAGAGGTTTCTCTTGAGCCTGAAGCTAAAATTTCCTTTAGCTCAAAGTAATTCATACCACAGAGGCACATCTTCAGGTGGCTTGTTCGGGACCCCCACAGTGGCATGCATGCTATAGGAACTTGAAGCAATGACCAAGACAGCCAAGTACATGTGCCAAGAATGGCTTGTGGGCTGGGCCCTAAGAGAAGCCACCAGCTTTACTTTACTTCTAGAAATGAAACAAAGGACAGTGAAGTCTGCTGAGGCCTGCATCTACGTACTACATGAGGGCAGGAAATAGGTGGAAGAGAGAAACTACTTACATAGTTGTTTTTTTGACAATTACAGTCAACATTTAACTTTAGTTTCAGGTATACGGCATAGTGTTTAAACATTTATATAACTTACAAAGTAATCCCCCCAATAAGTCTAGTACCCACCTGGCACCGTACATAGTTATTAGAATATTATTGACTATATTCCCATGCTATATTTTACATTTCTGTAACTGTTTTGTAACTACCAATTTGTACTTCTTAACATTTTTAAAAGCACAGTTAACCACTAGAAAATGTGGCTCAGATAGTTTTGAATTCTTATCAGTAGGATTAGCAACTTTCCTTGCCTTAAGAGATGAAAGCTAGGAAGTGGATGGAACAGACATAGTCCCCTGTAGACCAAAGCAAACCTTAATTTGGCCATGAAAGTCCCCGCACCATAATTAATATGCAGCCCCCCATATGACTTGCTGTACTGTTAGCATCATTATTATAGCACATGTCCACCGTCTGTCTTTACCAATGCTCTTGGGTAGCTTTCTCCCACCAGCTTCAAAGCCCTAGAATGAGACTTCTGTTAACAAGTCCCAACTAAGGTTTACAAATCCCCCATAATCTTGCCCCAAGAATGCACTCAGATGCTGAAGAAAAAGAAAGCCGGAGGCTTATTCAAACATATTTATCAGAGATAAAAGGAACAAAAAATATGTATCATGAATACTTAAATATCTTTTAGTGCCTGATTATCATTTCACTTTCATTTCTCACAATCAGGTAGACTGATGGGAATGAGAGATAGCAATTTTGTGGAAGACATCAGAATAACACACTGGGAAAGGTATATAAAGCTGTTAACACACACTTGGCTTGTTTTTACTTGGTTTGTGCAGATATTAACTAGAGATTCTTGAAAGGAATCTGTTTTATTGCAAGCTTGATTACCGACACATCCCTAAATTATACTATCACACAAATGACAGTTTATACTTAATGAAAGAGGCCACTTATTTAACTGCTGATTATTTCTGTGAAACCCTTTTAACCTACTTCTCTGTAAAAATGGAAATAGGGAAAAACATGCTTTTACACATCTTCAAAGAAATGCGTTTCTGCTTTTTATGGAAGGGAGAGTGGGATGAATGAACATGCCTTTCCTCCTACAGACATAATTTTCTTCCTATTAGGCCTAGATATTAAGATATATACATACAGCACTTACGAGTATAAAAAGTATTTTCTCACAGATGTAAATGCTGCCCAGAGACAACCAAGAGGAAAGAGAGTGGCCACCAGAATAGAAAGCCATGCCGCCCTGGTGTGTGTGCTGGTTCCCCTGCAGTGCCACATCCATCCCTGAGGTTCAGGGGGAGGTTGTGTTGTTGATGTTTCAGAGAGGAAGCCCAGAAGTAATTCTCCAAGGAGCACGACAGCTGGTTTTTGTTTTGGGATTTTTTTCTGAGGGCAAGATGATAGGTTTTATCCCTTCCTTAAAAGAAAGGTTTTTCTGTTTATACTATGCCTGACCTTAGTGTAAAGAGATTTTAAATATGACTTCAACATTGATAATACTGATAAACCTTCTACTGATCAATCTAATCCTGAATACCTCTTTTGCTTTATACTTAGAAGTAAGTTATCTTAAAAATCTAACAATTTTCTTGTTACAGGTGGATGGTATAGACTCAGTGTTTTCTTGTCATATTTTCTAAAGAAACGAGGGATTTGTTTCCATATTAGTAACATATAATCCATATAAAATTATGGAGATATTTTTCCCTTTTTCCCCCCAGTGTGTATTTTACACTTACAGTGCATCTCAATTCAGACTAGTCATATTTCAAGTGCTCAATTGCCACATGTGGCTAGTGGCTGCCATACTGGATAACACAGCTACCTCTATGGAGTTACACAAGTCTGTTAAAATAATTTGTCTGGAGTTGTATATGGAGTTATGGTTTCTTGTTGATTTTGCTTGATCCTTAAAAAGGTAAATTTATCACTTAGACTATGTGATAAGATTGGGAGCTTTTTAAAATTTGTCCTGCATTCATATGCTACTTAATAATGCCTGAGTCCATTAAGTCCAAGACAGATTCAATTAAATAATCAGCACAAGTCAATTGTCAACTAACAAATGCCTTCCATTGTCAGCCTAAATCATGGAACTTGGATACCAGTCTATTATTTTGCACTAAAGTACTTTCTACTTAGATCAGTTTGAGAAATTAACATACTATTCCTGATCTTTCCACCTACAGTTATTCAGCTGACCCCAAATCAAGATTTGTTCTCATTCTGCCTAAATTTCTCTTTCTTTGCAATCCTGGATGGTAATTGCTTGCCATTCCTTAGGGAGAAAGTCGTGGTACAACTGATTATTGGTTAAGCTTCCTCTTCAGAACCCCACAGCTCATTAATCCCCATCAAAGCAGCCTATGCTGTCATTTTTTCCCAGCAGCAGATTCGGGATGGATTAGTGCACAGGCAAGCAGCCGCTGCTCACCGCGCGATTTCAAAATTCCAAAGAGCCTTCACTGGCTCCTAACCAGTTCTCATGTTTCAAAAACAATCTTTACTATTCATCACATCGGCATTCTCTTTTATATCTAAACTTTACTAAAAATGGCAAATGTGGGATAACATGTTCAACTCCCTGGGATTCAGAATAGTCCAGATACTGAGTGATAAGAGAACAATTAATTTTATACGGAGGGAGGAAATGAAAGAGAACACAGGCTCTCTTGGAATGCTGCAATTAGGGTTAGTGACAGACAAGGAAACTTGGGAGAGGACCAAGGAAATGGGATAGATGTGGGGACACAGCAGAGGGTAACCAATAAAAAAAAATACATTAAGGAATAGCACCATATTGTAATTTTATCTTGGGCTGCGTTTTTCTAATAGACCTGAAGTTGGGGATGTTTTAAACATATTTGTTTATTTACTAAGGTGATGTGTTCTACCTTTTAAACTAGAATTTCTGATAAGCTAGATTCTGATAGTCTTAAAAAGGGAATTTATTTTAAAAATGAATATGGTAACTTTAATACAGAAAAAAAAGTGAAATCATTAAGTCTACATTAACCAAGTATTATTTTGGTAATAAAGTAGCTAAATAATTTGTTACATAGAAAAGTGGACATTTCTTCTGTGACTCTCATAGAAAATGGGCCACCCTCTTTTCTATTTTATTTTATTTTTTCAGTGAGACAACTGAATGGTCACTTTGGGAAAATGTTCACAGAATCCTCTCTTAAAAGTGCAATTTTCATGTCTCAGAAACTATAATTTGTGCCACAGAACTAAGTGATAGGGTCCATTGTGGGAATTTAAATGCATTCCTCATGGTTTTTAAATCCTTTTGTGAACGACATTAGTGGAAAATGTTATTTATTTAATCAAATGGTGCCATTGCTCACAATAGGAAACACAAAACCCCATCTCTGCTGAGAACAGGAAAGAACTTCTAGGGCAAAGAACAGAACAGAGCTGGTATTTGTAACTGTGGATAAAACAAACAAACAAACACTGAATAGTTTGACTACCTTTTCTTATGCCTAAACTCACAAAATGGAATCCACAGCAGAGTAAGTTACCCAAATTCCTTTTGCCATTGTGCCTTTCTAGTGACTCCCCTTTTCAGGAGCTCCACAGCTGCTCAAACACTTGAATCCTGCAGTGAGAGGGTTTGGAGGAAGACGCAGAACCACAGCCCAGGCTGCCACAGATTCCTTTTCATTACAGAAGAGGATCAGCCAAGGAGCTACTGGGCTATGGGGCCACATCCATAGTGTTGAAAGTGCTGCACAAAGCAGAGCATCTTTATGGGGCAGGGGCTCTGTGAGAATCAATTTTGCTTCTTGAAAGGAGTTATTATATGCATGGGGATGGTGGGACAACAGAAGGTAAAGTCTGCACCAAATAAAAGGATACAATAATTAAAACCCAGGCTCCAAAATCAGATTGTTTCAGATTTCAACTTGCCACTTGCTAACTGGGTAAAAGCAAACACTCATTGTTCCAAGGCTGTTCTGGTACTAATGCACCCAATTGTCACAGTACCTCTTGTAACACCTATTATTCTCCATCTGAATAATGAGGAAACAGGAGCAGAGAATGTAACTCACCCACAGGTAGGAAATGGAGACTGGTTTAAATGTGGGCAGGTGATTGCAGACTCTGGGCTCTTAGCAAACATTAAGGTGAAAGCAACAGGGACTGCTTAATCTTGTTTCAGTTAATTAACCTCTCTTTTCAGTTTTATCGTCTGTAAAATGGAGATAAATACAGGACCTACCTCATGGGGTTAAATGAGAGCATGAATAAATATAGTGCATTTAGCACAGTGCCTGACATTTAGTAAATATTCAGTAGATGGAGTTTTACCAAAGGCATATCTTTCGTCCGGTCAGTCTTTAGAGAGCAATTTATCTCTATTGTTAATTAGTCCAATAGACCTGTTTATTGGCTCAGAATTCCACAGCATCTCACCTTAACATAGTTGATAAATGTCTCAAGCAGGTGTCGTCTGATATTGCAACTGTCAGTTGTTATTATTCTATCTCTGGTAGTGAAAATGTCAACATTGTACATGGGATGATTAATCATGGAGCAAAGAGTAAATCACTCAAAAGCATGAACCCAACCCCGTGACAGGTGGAATGACCACCTGGACTGATTTGCATCACACGGAAGGGCAGGATCTATTCGAAGCAAACTAGGTCTTATATTAGGTGGCAATTCTGAAATATGCTGACATAAGTCAACACTCTGATGACATCAATTATAATAGCTATGTGCACCTGCTATTTTACCTTTAGCAGACAAGTAATATGCAGTAGCAAAAAGAAGTTGTCCAAATAATACACTGTGAAAACTCATTATTGGTGTAAATCCCAAGGAATAGTTAGTAAAATATACTGGGTTTTATACTGGGCTTTCCTATTACAAATTATTTGGGGAAAAAAAAAGTCTATATATATTCAAAGAACACACGTAGACAATGAGAAATATGTCAACTTTACAGAATAATCAATTCCAAAATTGAGATCATAAACTCACTTAAGTGGCAATATGCTCTAATATACCATTTTTAGTCTTTAGGGAGGCAGAGTGATGGTGGCTCAGCGCACTAACTCTAGAGCGCAATGGCCTGGGATCAAACCTTGGCTCTGCCACCTAATAGCTGTCTGATTTGAAACAAACTATTTCAATTATCTTTGCCTCAATGTCTTCAGATATAATTGATAATAATCATGGTATCTACTTTTAAGTAGTTATGCGGATCAAGAATTAATATATGAACAAAGAATTCAAAAACCACTTAGAATAATCCCTGGCTCATTTTTCAAAATAAAATACATTTGTTCAACAGCTTTTATTTTATATCTTAAGAAAATTTAAGTGGGTCGTGAGCTTCCTACAGGTACATTAATACATTGAGAAAAATATTTTAGCTGTTTAAGGTCACCAGAGTGCTACTTACATTTCAAATGGTATTTCTGTAATTTTCTAAATTGCTTCAAGAAACACCTTATATACCACCAATAAAAATGTTCGCCAAGTGGAACTTTAAGAACAGAGTTAAAAATCAATTGAATTTATAGAGCTAGAAAAATTGATTAAATAGTTCATTATTCCTCCTTGATAAATCAAAGAGCAATGTAAATATTCATATTGAGAGATTTAAAGAAAATAAATGTAAAGTGGTTCTTGTAGCATGTGATTGTCATTAAGTATTCAATCACAAATTAAAGAATTACTACCCAGTCAGCAGTCTTGAGAATACAATTTCATTATATTTTGAAGAGAAATATAAATAGAATTTAGGTTAACAACATAATGTCGCTATTAAAAAAAAGTCAAATTATCAAGCAAAGAAAACATTATCATTCTCATATGTTATATAGCTGATTTTGTTTGGAAGCACTGCATTTAGTAAAATGGAATAATTTGGAGAGAAAGAATACTATAAAATATATAAATTCTGATGACAAACATAATAATTTTCTAATTGTTCTGCCTGAAACTAATCGATAATGAAGCAAATGTGTTTATTTCCATTCTAAAGACCACATACCAAAAGGTAAACTAGGACAGAAACTAATTGTTTTCACATACAGTGTTCCCTCTTATCTATGGTGGATATATGTTCCAAGATTCCCAGTGGATGCCTGAAACCGTGGAAAGTACCAAACTCTATATATACTATGTTCTTTTCCTGTATTATACATAACTATGATGAAATTCACAGCCTCTCTTTGGTATATCCAAATTGCCAGCATAACTACACTTGTGCTTTGGGGACATTATTTAATAAAATAAGAGTTATTTGAACACAAGCACTGTGATATCCCAACAGCTGACCTGATAACCTAAGTGACTAACAGGCAGTGTGTATACGGCATGGATATACTGGACAAACAGGTGTCTCTGGTCACTGGTGGTGTGGAGCAGGAGGACATCACACAATTTCATCATAGTACTCAGAATGGCATGCAATTTAAAACTTATAAATCATTTATTTCTGGAATTTTCCATTTAATATTTTCAGACCTTGATTGACCACAGATAACTGAATTCCCAAAAAGCAAAACTGTGGATGAGGGGACTACTGTATTATTCAAGCCAAAATAGGAAGTAAGGATGTTAAAAAGCATTAGTCACAATATGGGGTAACTCCAACTTTGCAAGGAATGATTGCTCAATAACTGGCTTGCAGATTTTCAGAAGCTACAATTCTGTGACCACATTACCATGTTCCATTAGCACCATTTTTTGTAAAGTACATGCTATGACCTATCTGGCCTTGGGGAAAATCTTGACAGGCATTTAGTTACAGAGGCCACAAACAAAATAAGAACAAATAAATCCATTAGTATAAACATAAATTCTGGTCCTCTCAACAAATTTTAATAGAAAAAATGTCACTATGCATCCTCAACACTCTGCGCTGACACATTGTCATGGATGTGTACATTTTTCAACACTAAATTTGCATTTAAATAATCTTTAGCAAGACAGGATGCCAATAGTTTTTTTAGTTTAGGCAACAAATGAAAAGCCCCCTTAAGTAGATAGGTCTTGAAGAATCACTTTAATGCTCCCACTATAAATATAGGAAGAGCAGTATCCATTGTCCTGGGATCATTCTTTTTTGCATGAATTTAACAAAAGTACCTGATTTCTTGCTGTATAAATTGGGGCTTAAGGAGGTAGTAAAAGAGTTTTATGAAAAAGTCTGGTCTTCTAGAATAGAAGGATTATACCCGAATCTCCTTTGCAGTTAGGAAAGGCCAATGCAACAACAGATGAATCTGGGAGAGCTAATGAAATGATGAGGGGCAGAGGCGGGACCAGGCAGTTTATCCAAGGACAAAGATAAAAACAGAAAGAAGTATTGCTTGCTCCCACTTGTGGCAGAAACTTTTGCTACTCAGACAGTCTCCTATGGCCACCTTGTGAATGGGAAAGTGACTGCATGTGCAAATTGAAATATTGGCAGGACAGTGGCAGAGTGAGGGTGTAAAGAAGCATTAACCTGAAGGCCCTGTGATATACAGATGAGACTCTTCATTGAAAGACACACTGGGCAATCGACCCTCAAATTACTAGGGCAGGATGATAATCTGGCCAAGGGTGGAACCTGGGGCTTATTCCCACTGTCCACCATTGAAACACACCCGCCAACCCCAGATTACATCTGCACCAACAGCTCTTCCACGTCCTACCCTCTATCCATTAACGTGCACTTCCTGGACTCCCTAAGCTCTTCAAAGGAAGAAAATTTTATCATTGGAAGGGAATAGACTGGATTTCTGGACTTCATGTTATGACCAAGCATTTGGTCCCTAGCAATACACTTTGGGGTCAGAAATCTTATTTTATCCCAACTCTTAAGAGTTGCTCTTTATTAGACATCAACACCTACTATGATCCAGGGACCAAACCTGGCCTGCTACCTGTTTTTGCAAGGCCTGTGAGCTAAGAATGGTTGTAATATTTTTAAATGGTTACATTTTAAATGATTATATAAGCACCTACGTAATATCCTCAAGTTTGTCTCTTTTCCTCAAAGCCTAGAATATTTACTATCTTGCCCTTATAAGAAAAGTTTACTAACTCCTACCCTAGTTATACAAAGTAAGGACTATATCTGCTAGAAGAACTTTTTAGTAAGTTGTTTAAATCTAGATATTGTGGCTTTCTACCCATTAAAAGTTTTTATTAGAAAAAAAAGTTTTTATTAGAAATTTTATAACATAGGTCATTACATGGATGGTATTGAAGCATACAGCTCTTTGACTTTAAAGAAATGAGATAATTCATATATATTGAATTGCATAATGGTAATCCTATCATTAATGACTCTAGAAGATAACATTTGTATTTTCCATGTAATAGTAAAACTAAGAAATCCATGATTACTTGGGTAAAGAAGCTAATAATCTGATACTAAGAAGGAGGCTTTTATTTTCATTGTAAAGTGAGCATTTCCCAACAATTATTTATAGGTCATTACTGTCTCATATAAGTTGTTAATTGTTATCATATTGAATAATATTTGTGAAATTTTAGTATAAATATTCAAATAAGTTTTCCCTGCAGGACAACTCAGAGACCTTCTGATAGAACTACATTATGTTTTAGCTTTCCTTTTTAATTAATTAATTAATTAATTAATTTATTTATTTATTTATTTATTTTAGCTTTCTTTTCATAACTGTGGACTATTTAGGTTTAGAGGCCTATTCTACATTCTCAGTTCTTGAGGTTCAAATAAATGCTGCACCCCTTTAACACCCAGAATGGAACATGGGGTCTGGGATTCAGCCAATCAGTTGATGACAATATTGATTCATGCTTAAGACAAATCATGTCTGAACATTTTTATTGAGTGGTTGGGAAAAGACAATTTTTAAAACTCTTTCTCTTTAATGACCCTACCTTCGCTCCTGTATTTTATTTTACTTTAATAAATAAAATTCTATTTAGAGTGCTTTTCCATCAATTCTGTACTTACCAGTTTGTCTTTGTGTATTGTATTAATGAAGTAAAGAATCATTCTTGGACAATATTATACCCATGAATATTAGAATTACTAGCAAATCATTCATGACTCAAAATTCTTCATAAAATACTCAGACCACCTACTGTGAGCAACACATAAATATTGTTGATGGATTGCCAAACAGAAAAGACAGGAATAAAATGAACAGTTGAACAGTACACAAATTTACATCATACTAAAAAATTCAAAAGATATTATCCCCATTACACATAAATCATAGCTTAAAAAACAATAGAGCTCTCTCAAACTGTTACAATGCAGCAGTTATCAACAGTGTGCTATTTAGAAGCCAAAAAAGATAAGTAGAAGTTACGTTGGGTTCTACATTCATCAAAATAAAATATGCCAGTACTTACTAAAATATATATATTTGCAAAATTGAGATGTATTCAGAAATATTTTCTATACAGGAAACATGAGAGATATTGAAAGCATTTTGAGGTAATCATTATCTCAACAATCATTGTCAATATTTAACAAAAGGATATAACTACATGTAACTAATTTTGTTCCAATGGATGATTTGCCCTTGTAACTTTATAGCAGCTATCCTTATTTCATTGTTCTTTATCATTGTGATTCTTCATCTTGTTCTTGTTCAGGCATGTAAGAAAGTGGAATTAACAAAAGGGTTTTCCTCTACATATCTATTGTATTAGGTTGTTGTGAGGATTAAATGGGTTAATGTACCCAATGTACTTAAAAAAGAGCTGGAAACATAGAAAGTTCTCAAAATATTAATTATCAACATTGTCACCATTGTTCTTCATATAAGCAGAAACAACACCTTCCGATGCCTTCCTATCACCCATCAAAGGCAGGTGTGTACAGCAATTATGTCTACCATTTAATAGACATATTAATGTCGATTAAACATTAGCCACTTCAATGTTTAACCACTGACATCCTGGTGGGAAAGGGGAACTCCAAATTGTAGTGTTTGCTGATTCCCATGGTGTAATTTCAAACTACCCATGAGACACTGTTGAAAGTGGAGTTGAGAGGAAGATGAGCACCATTGGCTCTGACAAAATATTGGGTTGTCGGAAAAGTCATGACGTATTTTTTCTATGGTTTTCGTTGCAAAAATGCATCATGACTTTTCTGACAACCCAAGAGTAAAACAGACTCCAGCACACCATTGCATCCAGCCCTCTGCTTTTGTTTCTTTCACACAAAGATGTGTGTTTGTCAATCAAGAGGTATAAACTTCAACTGAAAGATATGGTGACAGAGAAGAGAATAATGAAAATCGGTTTATGTAAGAGTCTGCTATCAGTGTGGAATTCTAGTCAGTTAACCTTATACCTTTTAAGCTCCTGTAATGTGAGTTTAATAGTTGAATGGGCAAGCAAACGTTTTGTGAATGTGAAGAACAAAACTAAGATAAACCAATGGAACATTCAACAAGTATTCATAGAAATAGATTATTTCCAAAGCATTATTCTGGCCTTTTTGAAGAACGTCTATAATGGCAGGATATATTGCCTCTGCCCTCAATTAGCTTATATTCTTATTGAGGTGGCACAGGATGGGCACGTAGTAAGTTAGAAATATAAAAGAGGCAGTCCACAATGCTATCCAAGAAAATGTAAACAACGACAAACCCAATCTTCATAAAATTCTAAGCTATTGCTTTTTAAATCACTTAAATTATTGTAAAAATTCGGAAAGGTCCATTTTTTAAGACTAAAGGAAAAAAAAATAAGCAGGGAAAAACATCCTCCTCCTTCTGAAGAATATATGTTATTTTCCTTTAAACCAATAAAGAGTTGCAATTTAGGGATTGTAAGTCTATGCTTCAAACCCAAACACTCATATTCAATTTGACTTTGGCCTGTGTGGAATCCTAAGCAGTTCAACAACTAACTCTGAGGTTGGATCAGTGATTTAACATTAAAATATACAGGTGGCAATGACATCTATGAGATATATTTATAGATCATTCATATTCACTAGAGTATTATTTATAAGAGCAAAAGATTTCTACAAATGGGAGCTGTTAAAAATTATGGAAAATAATAAAATAATGAAATTTATTGGAGCAATATATAAGAAATAGTATTCTATGTGTTGATGTGAAAAAGAAAACCAAAACTTCCAGATATATTATTAAGTGAAAAAAAAAAAAAAAAGCAAAGTGCAAAAGAATGGGCATATACGCTATAATTTCGTCTGCAAAGAGGAAAAATAATATATGATTATTGGCTTAAATATGAAAAAAAATCTCAGGAAGGATAAAAGTTGACTAATAATAATAGTGGTTACTTGTTGGGGTAAGGCATGGGAACTGGGAGAATATGGAAGAGGGTTGAGAATCTGTTCACTCTGTATCCTCTTTACACTTGTTTAAATTCACAGTTTGTGAATAAATCACCTCCCTTATGTAGATACCCACCTCACCCACCACTAGGCCTCTGGCATCATGCCCGAGCCTGCAGATTTTTCCCAACCCTCCTACACACACACACACACACACACACACACACACACACACACACACACAGGAATGCCTTTCTCAGCCCCATGTAATAATCAAGAACCCTAACACTTAATCAAGAAACGTTGACATCAAGAGCATTATCCAAGCCCTCTACAGGGAGAGTGTCGTCATCTGTGACTGGTTATCTCCTTGAGGACTGGAACACAATTATTTATTTTTCAAGTTTGTATTCCCAATATCTACCACAGTGTTCAATAAATATTGCTGACTAGAAAACATGAATGAAGGACAATTTGTTTTTTTTTCTGATTTTACAGAATTTTTTACACTCTCTTGTATTAGAGGGAGAATAAAATACTTCATAAAACTAGTGGAAATCAGAAAAAAGTTAAGAAGTTAAAAAAATCCCCCAAAGCAGAGAGGTACAAAACGTGTTTCTTTGTTACGTAGATGTGCATGGTGACAGAGTAGAAAAATAATAGCAATAGCTAACATTTGGTGATTATCGTAATACGCCAGTCACCATGCTGCTGTGAGCTTTACCAGAATTACCTCGTTTGATTCTTAGACCTATGAGTTGAGGACTACCAGTTAACGCTCTTCCCTACTCACTGTTATATGAATTTCACCAATGTTGTATAAATCAAAAAGAAACAAAAGCAAAATTAGAAATGTCTTCTCTGTATATAGACAGGCACATATTTAATTACCCCAGATCAGAGTTTGTGGCAACTATAATGGGAGGCAAAGTTTAGGTCTGAGTACACAATGGGACATTTTATTTATTATATCCTGATTAACTCCCTACACATGACGATCATACCATTTCACCATGCCACCCAATCATTGACTAGAGACGGGGGGGTTTCATTCTGAATGGGCAAAGTCTTGCCCACCTAGAATCAATCATTGTGTCCAAGGAAATGCCATCCACTAACTCACTGAAGTCTGAGTTATGTGTACATTTATCAACTGTAGAAATGGAGGTAGATGTAAAATGAGTGGCTTAGGCCACCCATACAGTAGGCCACCTGTGTTTGCTAATTGTCCCTTAAGGAAATTAGTCTCCTTCCCTCCCATAGAAACTGGGAGGTAGTACCTATCTCATGACGATTACCTTTCAGTGTGGTGACTCACAGGTCCCTGAGTAAGACATCCCTGGGTTGTAAAGCTAGAGAGAACCTAGGGGAAAATTTGTATCTCATAGGGTTAGAGAAATAATTTATAACTGCAAGTTTCTAGAGTACAGGCTCTAAGAGAATGAGGTCAGGAGCCTAGAGTCAGGAAGAAATGTGTTTAAAGTTTAGTCACGCTGAGGGGAATGTTAAGGCCATCTTATTCACTAACGAGAGAAAACATAAAAAATAAAACAAACAAACAAAAAAAGACTGACATTATCAGTGTCAGATCAATGGAAGCCCTACATGAGCTGGGGTTTATTTTTTAAAAAAAATATCAAGAGCTGAAATCATAAGATGATTTTCATAGTTACTGTGGCTGATAGCACCCACCCCTTGGCTTTTCCTAGATGAAGCTGACTTCCAAACCAAACTGTTAATACCCACAACTCTCTGGAGAGATTAACTGTTATAGACACCTGCCTTTCAGACCTAAGCTAACACGCATCTCCCTGATACCTCAAACTACGGTATACCTGCTCCAAGCTGAACTTTCTGTCTTCACTTTCAATTGTCTTCACCGCATACTGCACCATCATCTTAATAGTCAGATAAAATAATATTATTGAAGTACAATGAAGAGTATGGATTAAAAATATTTTGAGACAGTCCACAACCCATACCATTAGGTCAAATCCTTAATTAACAACGTGATCCTAACCTAATTGTATTGTACCGGATAACAACATCTGCTGGCCAAGGATTTCATGCTGTAGTCTACCAAAATATACTTGGAGCACACTGGCTGCTTCTCTCACAGCTCTGTACCCTGGTGTAGCCCCTTCTATTTGTCCAGAGGGCGTATCTCTAATCTCCTTCTTCCAAACCTCATACATCCAACTCTTAGTGCTTATTTCAATCCCTATCTCCTTAGGATAGCTTTTGACCCACCCCATATTCTTAATACAAACAAACATAATTGGTAAGTCTCCCAGTTTTTTATCTCCTATCTGGAACTCAATCATTGTTTGCCCTCTGTACATACATTAGTATCTTTTTCTGAATTATAAGTTGTTTAAAATATCTTACTTCTGAAATTCCTTGCAACCTAGCACAATATCTAGCACATTTCAATACCAAATAAATATTTGTGGAATAAATAAAAAATAAGACTCCACATTCTATTCATCCCATGTTTTAAATAGGGGTTCATTAGTTTCATTGGATGATAATTTCATAGTAGAAGGCATCATGTGTGTTTAGTTCACACTATCAGTTCACAAATATCAGTGCCTGGCATATTGCCTGGAAAATAGTAGGCATGCAATAAATAATAGCCAAATAAATGGGAAAAATGAATAGAATATTTGAACAATTAAGTGATAATGCTGCAAATGTGCTTTTGTTAGATTTACCTAATGGAATGTAAGGCATTGAATTGTCCTGAGACTGCAAAAAGGTATCATTGAAAAATGTTTACCGGGCCGGCTGAGTGGCGCGCTGGTTAAGAGCTGGCTTGGGACGCCAGAGGGCCCCGGTTCGGATCCCACATATGAGGGCCAGTGACACTGCCCTC
>NW_017731918.1:333126-335860 GCF_001890085.2 Hipposideros armiger | reverse complement strand
TTCAATTTTGGGGTTATTTATAGGTAACCATATAACTAGATTAAAGAACAAAACGACAGCAACTTGTCTACCTGTCTGTTCCCTTTCCCTGATTCCCCAACGCTGTTCCCCTTTCCCCAATTCCCCAATAAAATCTTAAAAAAAAAAAAAGAAAAATGTTTACCAAATAGAAAACGTATTGTCTAAATTCAGAAATAACTATATTTTATCAGATGACTCAGGGAAAATGATAGGATTATATGGAATGTTATATTTTAAATAAACAGGACATTGAGAACAGTATTTAAAATATCAAAAAAAGTTGAGAAAATAATACATGTCAGAACAGAAAGAACTCTAAAATTCAGTGAGCAATTTTAAAAATAACAGAGAATTTACTGGGAGCCAATGCAAACCATTGCTCCCAGTGTGAACACTCCCTGAAAGCACCCCATTGGCAGGGTGTCACTTGTTTGTGGGTGGATGGCATTGAGGAACAACTTATTAAGGGCTTTCAAAAATGTGCAGCAATATTGTCACTGTTAAAATGTTTCTCCTCCTCAAGTTTTCAGCTTTTATACTTCTTTTTTGTTTTGCAAAATCATAGCACTGGTGTTAGGGAAAATCATCACCTAAGGAGTTTTGGGGTCAAATGCAGTGGAAAAATCTCAGTTTGGGCTCCAGCAATTCCTCAGACTCAAAGTCATTGGGGTGTGGAATTAAACACCCTCTGTGGTTTTGGAAGTAAAAATTATTCCCCAATAATTTTCCAAGAACAAAAGCAGAATATTTTAGAAAAGCCAAAGAGTTAAATGTATTTGAAACAAAATCTGATTTTAGATTATTTTTAAGGAATGCTTAATTGACTTAAATGATGATTTCGATGACTTCCAAATAATTGGCCAAAGGGTAATATTTTTAAATCCAAGCACATGATGAAGAAAGTGGCCTTTAGACTTTGGAAATGTGCTTAAGCTGTAGGAAATGTGCTGCTATAGGAACTTTTCCCCTACAATTTGTAAGGTATCTCATGAGTGTTCAGAGCTACAGCCTTTACCAAATCATAATGGCATGACTGCTTGAATTAAAACAACTTCAAGTTAGTTGCTCTCAACCATTTTAACTAAAGATATTAACACAATTGCTATTCATCTGTTTAAGCAAGGCCTGATTTCTCATAAGTGTATTTTGTGTCTGAATTATTTTTAAATTAAAAAAGATCAAAATGATGGCAATGAAGACATAAATATGTTTGTAATTCTAATGGCAGCACTTATATTTCTTAAAATCAGAGCTTCTGAGTAGACTTCGGAGACTCAAGTGAAAGCTAAATTGACTCCAAATTTGTCCAACATGATCTCTTTTCTTCAAAGAAATTATTGGGAAATACATTTGGGAGAATACTTGGAAAGCCAAGTTTCTTGAGTTCTTTTTTTCATTTACTGTTTTAAGTTGATGATCCATCTCCTCACCATCTTTTGGCAGTGATATTGACATAATGTGATGATGCAATTTAATGCAAATTAGCTGTGAAGTTCTCCAAGAAAATCCAATTTCATCTCAAAGGAAAATTTAAGTGTTCAGACAGATTTCATTACACAAGAATGGCATGAGCATTTATTGAATCTCCTCCAGTGAAAAGTGGAAATTATACAATATGGTTGTCTTTATTTACAATTAACATTATTTTTTTTAATATATTGCAGCAACAATCCAATGGAATGAAGTATTGTTTCCAAAGTCAGAGGATAATTCTAATCATTTCTTAATAACATGGACACTTTATTTCCATTGTGTTTTTATATCCTTAACTGTGTAATCAACATATAGAGTACTAAATGAAATTATGTGTTCAATCATTTTTATTTATTTAATTTTAAAAATAGATATAATCTATAAATTTCACTGTTTGCCTAAAAAGTTCATTCTGTATAGGAAGTTCATTTTCTGACAACTTATACTTAGTTTGCTTGAGAAGACATAGGATGGATTTTGCAACATCTATTTTTTTAGTGATAGCTTGGGATTATTCTGAAATAATTTTGTGTTTGTCTTCTTTGTATTGTGGAAACTAAGGATAATCTTCACCTTGACCAATTTCATCTAACAAATGAGAAATGTGCAGTTTCTTATACAACTATATTAAATTTATTCTAGGGCTTTCTATTTTCACTTTTATTTATATGGTAGTGAAGTTAAAAAAATACTGAAAGTAAACAAAAATCTAAGGTGTCACATTCATTTTCTTATGTTAGAGAAGGTAGTATTACTTAAGAAACTGTATCTGAAGATGTGTTCGGGGTACTCATAATCACTGGATCTCATAATTTAAGACCTATGTCAACTACATTAATTCTTCCTTGAAGTATGTGATTCTCCTGTATAGCATGCTCAAATGGACATAGATCTTATCCTTGCTTACCTAAGCAACAAAAGAATTGCTATCTCATTAGGGAACTATTCTAAAAATATAAAATTGTCCTTCACAAAATTAGTATTAATTAGAAATGATATGATTGCCAATCACGTAGTGAATGGAAAAAAAATTAGAAAAAAATAAGAGAATCCAATTGATGGCTGATTACAGACTAATTTATCAAAATGTAAATCCTTTCTGTTTAAAACAATGATCTAAAAGGTTCCACTTACACACCAAATAAAAAAGATTCCAGGGCCGGCCGAGTGGCTCAGTTGGTTAAGAGCTCGCTCAAGAGTTTGAGCTCTGAGCAACAGCGGTTCGAGTCCAGCCCGAGCT
>NW_017731918.1:320436-325796 GCF_001890085.2 Hipposideros armiger | reverse complement strand
GATTGGTCATTTGGGGAGAGGTTATTTTTAAAAATCAACAATTCACTTGGTGTTGCATGACCAAAATGCTTCAAAAATACTGCACACATAAAATAAGAGTGAAATGTCCAAGAGTGTTCCTTATTAGTGAGATAAGCCTGAATGTGTTTATTTTGTAATTAATTTAAGATAAGATAAGAAGGCCCCTTTGAATGTTTTGTTTGCAGGTCAATAATTAACTTTATGCTTTGAATGGTCACAAATGACCAAAGTAATATTTTTTAACATTAACTTTAGTACCAGAGAAGAGAAATCAGAAATAAGTTCTCAACTGAGTACAAAAACAGAGTATTATTTACTTGGTCACCCACTTTTGGGCAACAATTCCCCTAGAAATATCTCTTTAAATGTGTTCCATTGTATTTAATAAAAAAAAAGAGAGAGATACAGGTACAGGAAAGATGAGGAGGCCTTTTGCCTCTAGCACTGGCTAACAAAATAAGAAACAGTCTTCTCTGCTTTATCAAAGGCAGATAAAACAAATGTGGTAGAATGGCAATTGGTGCTGGGGGCACCTCAGCTTGTTCATTCTTGATGACCATGGAGCTGAGACCCTCCACTCCCCAGGAGGAAAGTGGAAATAACAAATGGAAACCTGAGAAAAGAGATAATGAAGAGGAAAAAGAATGGTTGCATCTGAGGCTCTAAATACGGCTTCAACACTTAAAAGAGAAGTAAGTGCAGATTCTAGTTTTGTCAGAGTCATAACTGTCCATAATTTCAAATTCCAGCAATCTGGTAGTCCAGTAAGTCACACCTTGGCGGCATCCACCAAAAACATTTACAAGAATATTTGCACGGGTGTTAGCACTTTAAAAACATTTACCTTTATCAAACCAGGACCTTCTTATGTATCAGTTTTAACAAATAATGCTTAGTTTCCTATAACTAGGTTGAGTAGTATATATTTTTTCAAAAACCCCTTCCCAAGGAATACATTGGTTCATACACTCTGATTCTTGTCACTGTGTCTAAAACAGTATAGCAACCAGCTCTGTGCATTGTGCAGTTCATACTGTGTAAGTTTCTGACTGAAAGCTAACTTCTAGTTTTCAAGGAATCTGCTCAAGCATAAATATTACACGGAAATGTGGTTGTGAATATTTTACATTCGTGTTATTAATGAGCTCCCCTCATTTGCTATATCACCTGGATTTTTAAATGATGTTCATCTTTTGCTTTTATCACCTCATGACCTTCAAACGAGAACTGTCTTTTCTTCATGCCTACATTTTACTGCTGACCTTGAGGACACATAAAGGGGATGTCTATGTGAAGGAAGGTTATTGGGTNATTGGTGCAGCCAGTACAGAAAATAGTATGAAGGTACCTGAAAATATTTAAAAAACAGAACCATATAACCCAGCAATTCAACTTCTGGGTGTTTATCCAAAAAAACCTAAAACACAAATTCAAAAAGACATATTCACACTATGTTCATTGAAACATTATTTTCAATAGCGAAGAAATGGAAGCCACCTACCTAAGTGTCCATCAACAGACGAGTGGATTGAAAAGAAGCACATATATACAATGGAATATGATGAGGCAGAAAAAGAGGTAATGAAAGTGAGCCTGAGGGGGACTGCCCAGGCCTGCATCCCCTCCCCAGGAACCACCCAAGCTCATCCCCTAGAGATAAATCAAGATGTCTAAACAACCTTAGAAAGAGGAGATAAGGCCCTAACCAGAGTAATCTAGTTTTAACGCCTGCACAAACTGCTGAAACCTGTCCGTTGTTTGAACCCCAGCCTCATTACAATACAATTAAAATAAAATGAACATTATGGCCTGCCCTGCCCCCTCCCCCCATGGGTTTTTCTGGGTAAGAGCATGAACAGAAAGAAACTAGTTATATAACCAATATATGTCAATCAAATGACCTTAGTCAATACATCACATCTCCTGCTGCAAGAAAATTTAACTACCCTGTCCTTTATAAGAAAAAGGTAACCTGAAGTTAGGTGCCGTTGTCTGTAGCAATCAGCTTGAGACTCTGCCTCCTGCTTCTTACCAGCGTTTCTCTTAAATAAACATTTTAACTTCTATTCCTTTTGAGTCTTGTGAATTCTTTTAAATTCTGTGAACAACCAAGGATATCAAAAGACAAAACATAAAATTACTCAGCCATAAAAAAGAATGAAATCTTGCCATTTGTGACAACATGAATGGACCTTGAGGGAATTATGCTAAGTGAAATAAGTCAGAAGAGAAAGACAATGCTATATGATTCATCTATGCGTGGAATCCAAAAAACAAAATAAACAAGCAAGACAGAAACAAACTCAGATACAGAGAAAAACTGATGGTTGCCAGATTGAGGAGGAGGGGTGTGGGGGAATGAGTGAAAAAGGGGGAGGGATTAAGATGTACAAATTGCCAGTTACGAAAACATTCACAGGGATGTAAAGTACAGCATAAGGAATAAGGTCAATAATACTGTAATAACTATGGATGGTGACAGATGGGACTAGATTTATTGATGTTATCATTTTGCAAGGTGTATGAATGTTTAATTATTACGTTGTATGCCTGAAACACAATATTCTATGTCAAGTATAATTGAAAAAAAAACACTAAAAATAAAATACAGCACAGATCCCTTTGAGAAGTGATAGCATGTCTGTTCAGTGTACAAAATGGCACATGAGCAGAAATGGAAGAGATGTGATCAGTCAGTACCTGGATGAGACTTCAATGTTAAGAGGAGCAAAGGGAGAAGAAGCATCTACATGAGAAAACTATGCATAACTTGCACATTTCACAGATACAATTTTTACTCCACTAGACAAGTTCAGTTAGACAAGGTTAGTGAATATGAGCAAATAAAGCTGGTAAGCGATGCACTGCTATCAGAAAATTGAGCTACAGATCATGTATATAATTCAATAAAGACCTCACAGGAAACAAGGGAAAGACGCAACTCTCATTCTAAATCTCTTCCCACAAAACACGATAAATTCACAGTTTATATGGAAGTGAATAAATAATGGTAGGGTACAATGGTTTGCTCTCCCAAAAATGTTCTATCAGCTTCATTTTTCTGTCAGTTTCATTATTTCTCAGTTATTTTTGCTAGTAGCAAATGTTAGTTTTTGTAAATGAACATGTAGCCTTGTTCAGCAACAATTGATTCCTGTGGTAAGCTCGGGAAGTAAACTGCTTAGGCTTCCTATTTTAGCACATTTTCCAAGTTCAGTCAGCATATAGAAAGTATGCTATTACTTCCCAATAAACCAAAGCATGGTCTTAAAGAACTATCAATGCTTTAATAGCCTGACTATTTAAAATAATTTATCTCTTCTCAAGATGCTTTTGTCTTTCTAAAATATAGTTTATTACTTTAAAAACTTCTCCATGAGCAAGAATAAATGACTTAGAATGAATTAATATCTAATGTATGCCATTTATACATATATTTACAATCTTTTTTGCCTCATATCATCTAGACAGCCATCTTTCATGTAACAATCCAAGTTATATTTTACTTTAATGGAGGTAATAAAAATATAAAATTATCCACAATTCTGAGATTGCAAAAGTTTTGTGTAATGATTTTCTACAATAGTAAAAATAGTAGATGTAGATTGAACTGAAATAAATCACCATTGCTCTTTCAAAATTAGTAAAACAATTGCTTTAAAAATGGATCTTTACTAAAAAAAAAAAAAAAGGATCTTTACTGACCTTCATTCTACCTTCTATTGACCCTTTTAGCAACCCAGATTTCAGGGCTTCCTGTCTTGATTACCTAGTTCAAAAGCCCCNGACATAATGTTGTAAAAAAAAAAAAAAAAAAAAAAAAAAAAAGATTCCAAACCAACAAATATCAAATTCATCTAAAAAGCTAAATAAGAAATGTACAGAACTGAAATATGGTTTAAGACTACTGAAAATCATAAAATGAAACATGAACAATTAGAAGTTTTTAGAACAAAACAATTAGATGTTTTTAACATCGCTATGTTAAAAAGAAGGTGATAGTTTTCCTTAGAGTATAATTTTAATATGCTTTCAATTATATCCTAACTGGAATATTTTTAATTCACCAAAATAATAGTAAAGTTCAAGTAAAAATTAATCTGTGAAAACCTCAAAGAGTGCTGAAAAAGAACTTTATATTGTTTCATACCCACAAACATATTTATCACATATAAAATCTAAAGTGGAATAAAACATGACCCACCTTAAGAAACTAATCTTATTGATATTTTCTCTAATAGTATCCTCTCCTTTATAGCCAAGAGATTTTAAAAAGTCCCATTATTTATATTTATCATAACTGTCTCTATTTTTACTGCATATGAACATGTCCTTAAATATATTTTTAATGTCTTTAATATTTATATAAAAGTATTAGTATCTTTAAATTTACTAGATAATGCCAGATTGTTTTCCAAAGTTTTATACACATTTACAGCTCCATCAACAATATGTAAAAACTTCTAATAATTCATCTTTCTTGAGTATTATAAGACTTTACAATATTCATCAATTTGATTATAGGCATAAAAAGATAGCATCAATATAGTTTTAGTTTAATTTGCCTGCTTATGCCTCATTATTACTAATGACTTTGAGCATATTTTATATATTTATTCATTATTTTTGTTTCCTGCTATAATGAAATCCCCCTTCATGTCTTTGGGCTATTATACAACTTTCAATTTTGGGGTTATTTATAGGTAACCATATATTTAATTATAGTTAATCATATATTTAGGATCATAATATTTTGATAGTAATAACTCTGGGAAATTATTTCTCAATTGCTTTTAATTTTTTCTTTTTAACACTCTATATAAATATATTTTAATGAAAAGAAGGTTTTAGTATGGTAAAATTTACCAAGCTTTTCTTTTGAATAATTTTGTGTTATATTTAATAAGTAATTTTGAAACCAAGTTCAAAAGATTTATCCTGAATACATTTCTAAAATGTTTACCAGTTAGTTTTTCACCTTTAAGTCTTTAACCCAGCTACAATTTATCTCGATGTGTGTGATTTGGAGAACCGAATTAATTACTTTTCCAGATGGAATTGAATATCAGTCTGCCCATTAAATTTCAGTGCTGACTTAATGTCATCTAATGAAGAACTGATAAGATATTCAGTGTTTTGTGTGGACTGTACCAAAAAAATAATCAAGGACCAGTTAATTCTATTTGATCACAAGTTATTATAGAAAACAAAACAATAGTAAAACCTTGATATCAAAATTGGACAATGTCTGTGGAAAAGAAAAATATGAACAAAGATGAAAAAATCCTAAGCAAAACATTAGCTAACTAAATCTAGCATTGTATAAACAACTAGCATAT
>NW_017731918.1:289480-313761 GCF_001890085.2 Hipposideros armiger | reverse complement strand
AAAAAAAAATGTTTAAAAAAAAAAGAAAGGTTATTAAAAATAACTTTACTCCTTTATTTTCTCCTTCCTGCTCATCACTGATTTCATGGAAGAAATCCTAAACTGGTTTTCCACTACTGGTAGAAGACTTCATATTAGTATGGGGTGAAGCTAGCACACACATTCTTACAATAAACACTACCCAAGCACTGGGTTAACAATTCATTCATTAATTTATTCAGTCTGTCGGCCAATAAGCATTAGGTGTTTATTGTATTTCAGGTTCTGTTCTAGACTTTGCAAATAAAAGATGGATCCAACATGGTTCAATAAAGGAACAAATTAATGAATAGTAAGGAAAATACTGAATGAATGAATGAATGAATGAATGATCAATCTGAGGCAGTGTCACCTATGTATAGAACAGTGCTAATTAGGTAAACCTGAGAGCAAAACAATCTTTTATGGATGAGTGAATCAAATGAAAGAAGACAACATTGCCCCAATCAGAAATTTTCATTTTTACAGAGAGATGTTTGACCATAGAAATCTGCTTTTATTTGGGGTTCACTTTAGTAAGATACAGGGGTAGGTGGTTCCTGTTACCTTGTTAAACTGACAAAGTGCTAGTTAATGATTTTCCAATTAAACTATTATATCTGTGTGATTTTTTTGTTTTTCTACTGAGTTACCTTTTACTTGAAACAGTTACCTGAACACAAAAAGAATTCTGTCAGAAAGTAAAGCCCACACCAGGGAATGTGGCAGTGATTGAACTTCAGAGACCTTTGGAACCCTTGTTTGTGGCCTCCCAAGTGACAATACACAGGGGTGTAGAGCCTAATAAAGCCTTACTGAGAAAGCAAAGCTTGTGAAAGTTGCAAAGCCCATTAGGCTTTGTTGGAGGGAGAAAAAAGGGAGGCTGTGTAGCTTTAAATGTAGGAGGATTCTGGAAACCTAGCAGAGAGAAAGGAAGAGGCATTTGTCAGGGATGAAGAGAGGGTGGAGGGATCCCTCCTCCCCTCACATTCCCTGTGCCATTGCCAGGCTGGTACCAGTAACTCGTGTTCTCTGCTGCTTTGGGGTCACGAGATTTATTTTAAAACTTAAAGGACATGAGTAATGTGCATTCCTTAATATTCCAACATATTCAAACAGAACAGTTTGCCTGAGCAACAGCAGAACCTTGAGAGAGAGTAGAAGTTAACTCTGCATTCAATATTAGGTTAGTGGAGTGGATAGAAATTGCCCCCGAATTTCCAACCTCAGGGTTATTTAATATATAGGTCTAAGAATATTTCTTGGGTTTCCAACTTGTCAGTGGCTCTTTAATAAATGAATTTCTGATGAGATTGACAATTCTTGTGTATCAGAATGGCAAAAATTAAAAAAGTTTTTCAGTACCTTTGACGGAAAGTTTGTGGAGAATTTCTCACACATGTAAAACAACTTGAAAATACCTCATATATGGAAAGCAACTTGGAAATATCTATTAAATATAAAAATCCATTTGCTGTTTTACAAAGCAATTCCCCTTGAAGGTGCTTATCCTTCAGGTACACCCCACACGTAAAAGAAATGAGGTTTGTAGAAGTATTGTAGTAGGCAAAGAGTGGAAACACCAAGCATCCTTTATGGAATATTCACTCCATAGAATGCCATGCAACTCTAAAAGGGAGTGAAGATTCTCCTTATGTTATGATCTGAGGAAACAAATCTCCAGAATATATTGTAAAATGAAAATAACAGAAAAAACATACTGGAGTAATACACAAGAAACTAATAATAATGGTTACCTGTTAGGACAAGATAGACAGGGACTAAAGTCCTGTAAAAAAATTAAAAAAATTAAACTTACCAATGCATACCTTTTAAATCCCCTTGTTATATTTTAATTATATCAATGTATCACTAGTCAAACACACGATGAAAATTTATAAGTAGGTTAGTGTTCCATTTTAATCTACTTTACCTTTGCAGTCTTGACCTAGGTAAAATATCCTCCTCTCTGGTTAATTGATATTCAGAAGTCCCCAGAGCACAATTATCTTATCTGGTCTGTGAATCCTCCTAAGGTTTTGTGAGGTTAAAGATGCGTGTGATCATCTAACACTCTGAGATGCACTTTGATTTTTGTAGTCATTAGGGATGTCCATAAATATTCTGATTCTCCTTCTTCTACACTTATGATAGGACCATTTTTTGCTGCCCTTGTTGAAATTAGGTGAGATTATGTGCCTTTAACTGCCTGATAATATGAATACGAGTGATGTGTCACTTCTGGGCAAAGGCATTGAATTGCCAGAACACATCCTTTATCCTTGCTGAAATTATTTTGGAAGCTTATATTAAAAAGAATCTTCCAGGGCCGGCCGAGTGGCGCGATGGTTAAGAACTGGCTTGGGATGCCAGAGGGCCCTGGTTCAGATCCCACATATGAGGGCCAGTGACACTGCCCTCTACAGCTAAGATGCTGAACAACAGCTCAACCTGGAGCTGGGTTGCCATGAGTCGCCGGTGATGGCATAGGCTGCAGCCCCTGTGGCAGTGGGTTGCCATGGGCTACTGTGTGTAGCCAGCAGCCGCAGTGAGCGGCCATCCAGAAGCAAGTGACTGATCTGCCTCACCCGGGAAGAGCGCAATGATGGTGCCAACATGGACCAGTGAAGCAACATCCTCCACAACTAGACTGAAGAACAAAAGAACAGCAACTTGTCTGTTCCCCTTCCCCCAATTCCCCAGCGCTGTTCCCATCCCCCAATTCCCCAATAAAAATCTTTAAAAAAAAATCTTCCATAAGCCTGCTTCTTAAGTGTCTTAGAAAGCACGTTTCCCTCCTGACCCATAATTCAGTGCGCGGCATGAGAAAGAAAAAGACAAGGGACCAAAGAGTATGTATTCCCGGTGGGTTTTTAGGTCTGACTGAAGAATAATATTCTCTGGTCTGAAGACTCCAGGGTTTACCCTACAGCAGAAATCTTTCTCATCATGATTTGATGATAATTGTCATTTAAATTTAACTCCCCACAAAAAAATGCTAACTTGGAAGATATGCAGACTTGAAGGGGATAATGGAATGGTGAGGGAACTTGAGTGCCTAATTCCGTATTTGTCATCTTTCTCACTATAAATCAGTTACTAACCAATCACCCAGGAGATAGCATTAGTCAGTCAGTCCATGGCAGCCTAATACCTTCTGAGTACAAGGGAAACATCCGAATTCTGGGTTCACAGATCTCAAGGTCAGGCTCGAAATCCTTTGATCCTGTCTGAGTTATGTGTGAGCACCTTGTGATGAGCCCTTGAGCTCACCCATCTCTAAACACAGCACACCAGGCAAAATCTACAATGCCAAGTTTTGATGAAATGGAGACTATTATCATGAAATCGCCATTATTTTCATATTAATAAAAGTTAAAAATCCAACCTATCAAAGTCTACATGCCTTTCATATATAACTATACATTTAGGTAGCACTGTTTTACAATATTTTTTAAGAAAACATTTGTAAGGTAAAATGTAGAGGTATGTCATCATTAAGAATATCGAACAAAGAATTAAAACAACAATTCAATGCAAGCTGAACTTTAGCTAAATCTTAACATAATTCACTGAGCCATATGGTTCTTAGTTTACAGGTGAAAAAAAGTTCAGATGTAAAAAGGTTTATAAGTGAAAATAAATTTATAAACGTTCCTATCTAATAAAAGCACACAAAAGTGCTGCTCATTTTGTTCTCACTTTCATATAGTTCAATTAGGTTGTCAAAATTAAAATGAGGTTCAACACAAGTCAAATTTCCTTCTTTTAAGGGAGCACTCAAGATTTTTCTTTGAATTTTATAAGACACTGCTGACAAAGAGAGTACACATAAGAGCTGAATTGGAATATTCAAGGAATCGTATCTTCATGAAGTTAAAAAATATGCTTAGCTATTTATATGCACAGATGTTTAAGAGATGAATTACATGTCCTACCTACAAATTTAGAAACCAAATTAGAACTAAAGAAAAGAAAGGAAAATAAAAGCTATATTATCCAGTTTACCAAGACTTACTTTTGTTCCAGTATTTTTTTTTCTGTGTTATTCAAAATCTTTTTCTAAAGTTTTTTTCTTTTTCTTTTTTTAATTACTATTAGATAAGTGAGCTACATTCAGAAGTAACGCAAGCTTAGAATTTATATTAGCTCTAGGCTAATTTGTTAAATCACTATGGCCATGTTGAAATATGTAATGCACCTCTAGTCTTATGAGAGGACATAGCCAATTAGTCTTTTCAGCTTATAATTTCAACAATTACACATATTCTTATCAGAAAGTAAGGTGAAATTTAAGTCATTCTTTGAATGAAACCAACAAAGCCAGTTCTCTAAATAATAGTCATTTCTAGAAGGCCAACTATCATTTTAAAAATATATGTCCATTCCTTAGATGGCTATAGAAAAGAAAGCTTATTTATCTGTTACTTTAATTTCATCTGAGTGGGTTCATGTGCATTTCTGTGTGTTAGATTTCAATAGCATCTTCTTTTCAGTGTTCAGTGCCTTTTTGTTTCTTTTTTGCCTTTTTCCTATCCTATCTAATGAACTGGTGATGTCTTTGAAGTACATGGGAATCACTTTCATGATTCTTATGCTTTCTCTCACCTACCACCTCCTACCAGGGCCCTTCCTCATCTTCCTTCTTCTTCCTCCATTCCTCCCTCCACTTTCTTTTTACCACCTCCCCTCCACTCACTCTTTCTGGCTTCTTCCTTTCTTCCTCCTCCTCTCCCACTGTTTCTCCCTCTCTTTCTCACTATTATGCCAGATATGCAATTCCTGTTTCAGTGACAGTATCAATAATAAGGAAAAGGAAACAAAAAGGCAGCTGATTTGAGCTCTGATGAGAGATCTGCAGCTAAATCAACATGGTTTGTTCAGAATCTCGTTTACAACTTGTAGCCAATATCAATGAATAAATACAGCAAAGAGCCTTTAATTATGTATGCATGAGGGGAGTGTATTTACATGCACATGTCCAAATTTAGATAGCTTGAAAATCATACAAAAAATATTAGCAGTTTTATGTTTAATATCTTCCAGATAAAAAGGATGTTTCTCTCCTGACTAAATGGAGCAAAATGTAATTTTCACATGAAATCCATGACTTGGGAAAGGTAAAATGTTACTATCAAATACAGTTATAATTGTGCTAAACTAATGAAAGTCTTTACTTTTGACTTCTCTGTTCAAGTTTGATTCCCAGAGCAGAGAGTCCACAGCTGCAAAAACACTGCCCTCATTTCATTTAAGGATACTCACATATCAAAAGCCACCTCCCTAAACACTCCATGGTCTCAAAAGAATGAAAAATGCTAGTTATTAACTGCAAGATACATAAGTCCAGTGATTATAAATCATTGCTGATTTCTTTTGCATTTTGGAAAAAAAAAACAAAACAAAAAGAAAAACAACTTTGCTTTGAAAATGTGCCAAAGACATCTGATCAAAACAAAACAACCAAAAACCAAATACGTGATGGCTGTAGTAGTCTTGCCTCTAAGTTATCATTAGTACGTGTGACTTCCTGTATGTTGTTGGGATGGAATAGTCTCCCTGACTCCAGGGCAATCATATAAAGACTTGTAACAACACTAGTGACTGTGGATAGCAGCACAGAGTCCATATTCTTTGGGGGAGTGCGGGGCGGGGGGGGGAGGAGAATAAAAGCAAAAGAGGAACAAAGAAACACAATCCCTGTTGTGGATAGCTTACAATAACAGCAGCTTGTGTTTTCCCAGCTTTTGAAATTTTGGGAATAAAAATTTATCTCAACCTCCAAAATACTAAATATTGCTAATCACGATTCTAAACTGAAATAAACAAGCAGGTTGCTTTAGAGAGCTGTTTTGGGGAAGAATTGCTGAAATCATCCATTGATTCATGACATGTATCACTATGCAGCAAATGACACTATGGTCAGTTCTAAGGAGACATGAAGAAGTTTAAGACAGCACCGGTACTCTGTTAATTCACAGTTTAGGGAAAAGAAGACGGGTACAAAGATAAAGATAAACAAGAATTATTTGGTTAAGAAATGGTAGCTGATCTCTCATCTGGCATGGTACAGTGGCAAGAACATTGATTTGAAGTTCAGCAAAGTGCGTTGTGACTATCAATTCCACAACTTGTGTGACCAGAGAAAATTTATTTAAACTCATCTATAAAACAGGATAACACTCAACTTAAAAAACACTGAATGCACGCTGCCTTAATGATACATCGCCTGTAAAGAGACTTCCATACTGTCTGGCCTATAATGGGCATTCTATGTGTAGTCAGAATCAGTTGTGATTAAAGTGTTGATGAACTATTAAAAACTTTTAATGACAAAATTTAAAATAAATAATAAAAAGACAAATACAGTAAAACCTTGGATTGCGAGTCACTTGGTTTGCGAGTGTTCCGCAAGACGAGCAAACATTTCTATTAGGTTGGTGCAAAAGTAATGCAAAAACCACTATTACTTTTGCACCAACCTAATAATACATTTTACCTTGGTAAATGAGTGATGTCTTGCAATATGAATAGTTTGTTTCTGGAACAAATTATGCTCGCAAACTGAGGCATTACTGTATAATTAACATTTATAGATGGTATTATCACTTTGACATCTTAAAAACATTTTAATATTTCTGTTTAACTTTAGGTAATTTATTTATATAACAATGAGGTCGTGAGAGTTTGGTATTTAAATTTGAAAATTTTGCATTTGGGAGTCCATCTGCTGACAACCATCCAACTTCTAAAATACCACTACCAAAGCTGTCATCATATACCTTCTCAACTGTACGCCCCAGTTGAGTAACTCATTTGGTAGGAAATACTTCAATCGCTGACCTTTCATCTATAACCTGTAGAGGCATCCCTAGAACATCCTGTTATGGCAGTCACTGGCATATGCCATAAACTCCCCCAATAGAGCCTACCAATATTACTGTGAAAAGCTATTATTTTTCTTAAATACAGCATTTTATATTTTTTAGCAGAGGTTCATGTGAATTAACCCTTAAATTTAAAAATGTTACTTGCACTAAATATCAGTATTCACTAATCTTTATTTTATATATGTTGGTATACATATATACAGATAATATACCAATGCATTCTGTCACTCTCAAAGATATACCTTATATAATATAAATAGTAATAAATATTTTATGGGTGGTACGAGCAATAAGTAGTATAAATGAGTTCAGATAAAGAAGACAATTATCAAAAGGTGAAGAGTGATAATGATTGGAAACGCTATTGTAGTCCTAATTTTAATCAGAGAATTGTGTTTCTTAGCCTCACATCTGCTCTTCTATATTATGCTTTCTAATCTTTTTTTTTTTAATTCTGAAAATTGCATTTCTTCCATTTCTTTGCGAGTTGTTTTTCTCTAGCTTTCTCGGAATAGGAGACACTGGAGGGAGGTAGAAAGGCAGGAGCTAGAAAGAAGGGAGAATCATGGATCAAGCTTCAACAGTCGCTAGTTACTCAGAAAGCAGTGACGGGAGGACAAAAGTATGATTGCCTCCAGACCAAAGGAATTATCAGCTTCTTAACTCTAGGATAACACATATTCTACTTTTTTTTTCCTGCTCTAGTTCTTATAACTTTTCAAATTGTTTTAATTTTTAAAACAAATTGCTTGTATTTGTTCCCTTCTTTTTGAAATATCAATTCCTGATTTTGTTAATTGAAATCTAATAAATACAATTGATGAAATTGTATATCCATATCTATGTTAACTTAGAGAATGTTGAGAAGAAAGGAGAATAACCAGGGAAGAGAAGTCTTGGAAAGTCACATCCAAATGTCACACTTAAATTGTAGAAGACATATCCCAAAGAGTTAAAAAATGAAAAACTAACTTCAATCTCTTCCAATGAACACAGAACCAGACCCCTGGGGTTTTCTCAAGAAGAAAAACTACACTGATGCTGTTGTTTAAGTGCCCATCTCCATCACTCACTCCAGGCATGATTAAAAATGCGCTCTGCTCATAGGGTTATCTTAGAGTTGCTAAGTTTAGCATCAAACCTCGAATTCATTATCTAGGTTTCAGTTTTCTAAGGAAGAAGCTAGTCAAGGTGAAAGAAAACCCCTATGATTAAGACTTGTTCCTGGCACCACCTCTCGGAGCGCCCTCCTGCACGCTCCATATATAAGACTACTGTTCACTTACAGGTCGTGGAGGGCGGAGCCCTGCGATAGCACTCACGCTCAAAGAGTCATAGAAAAAAAAATGTGTTTGCGCTGGAAATTATTTCAAACATTTACATATCAAAAATATACAGTTACATCAAATACACAACTTGCATGCATTTTTTAAATAAAAGATGATCTCAATGCATTTTGCTCATTTATTTTTGTTTACTTGTTTATTTCACTTAAGCAAACTACTTTGGTCTATGTTCCTAGTCTGACAGAAATTGTCTTTTCACAATAATCCTGTTAGGATAGTTTTATGAAAAAATTTGCAAAGTTCTGATACTTTCATTGACTATAAATTATAGAAAACTGTAGGTTTTAAAATTAGCTTATCGCGTCTAGTTCTAACATATACATTTTCAGTTTATTTGTTCGGTTATGATTCTATTCGGTTGAATTCTTGAGAAACAGAAAATTAATTTGTCTTGTACAGATAAGAATGCAACTAGAGAGAAAGAAAGTTAAAAGTGGATATTTGCTTTTTGCAAACTGACAGATTCTACTGAATATTTCAACTTGAATTGAACTAATTTGGTCATGAACAACGCTTATGTTCTTTTTTATAATGACAGCTACTCCCATAAGACTTTTGGAGAGGCGCAGGATTAGATACTTCCCTACAATTTTGCTATCAGGATATAAAGAAAGCAAGGCTCACAACATGTTTTTACAAAGCATTCATTATCAAGCAAGCCCCAAACAGCTTACGACTCCATGAATCCTACTATCCTGAGACAGACACAACAATCTTCCTGAGGAAAATTCAATGAACCTTGGCCTGTTTAGAATTAGACAGCAGGAAACCCTCCAGAAACCATGTTCTTGTTATGAAATCCTTAAGGTATCCTTAATGCCTGATACTGGCTTTAACAGATTTTTGTGTTTTAGTCAGTCCACATATCTTAAATGCCTTTAATTTTACCAACGGGAACCATCATGTTAATAAACAATATTCAGTGTGCTAACTCACTGCGCTACTTATCAAAAGCCTCAAATGTCCAAGCACAGATAGCTGAAGTATTTCAACTAAACACCTCAGGAGCACAACCATCCTGAAACACTGCTAACAAAATAGAGAGTGAATTTGCTGTTAGAACAGCCCCTGGCAGTGAAGCTTCAACTATTGGGTTGTCGGAAAAGTCATGACGTATTTTTTCTATGTTTTTCATTGCAAAAATGCATCATGACTTTTACCAACAACCAATATAATAACTTGTACTTTAGGTACACACCATTTTTGTATTTTAAAGTAAGATACAGATACTATAACAACATACTTTTGTTTTCTTTTGACTGCTTTCTACTCCAAATATGATCTTTATTTTGCACAACTGTTCAATATTTGCACCCCAAAATATTGGCTGTTATGGAAAAAAACAAAGAAAAAAACTGTGGCTGGATTAACATAAACACAAACCCCATTTTCTAAGGAATACTTGTTATCATCATCCAAAGGGTTTTACTTCGTAGTATGAAGGAATATTTACCTAGTAACAGAAGAATAACTTTGACTTTGTCATAAAAATGGATTTGTTGTTGTTGTTTTAAAATAGGGTAGAAGTATTTCAGGACTCTGCATGTTTGCAAATGAGACAAAAACCTTACAATATTGAGATAAGCCTTGCTTCAAATACATGTTAAAGGTTTCATTCATTTACTGAAAATGTTTAACATTTCCAAAGTTTGGTGTGAGATGGAAATAGAGTTGATGTGGGTTTGATAATATCTATAAAAATATGGCAGTTAATATTTATCTTGCACATTTCATTTCTTTTGATTTTCTTGTACCTTTATCTTTACACAAGAAGAAATGCAATTTAACGGTCATTCAAAAATTGCTACTCAGAGTGTGGTCTGCTGTCCATACTCTGGGAACTTGTTAGAAAAGCAAATTCTGGGGCTTACCTCAGTCTTAGGGAGCCAGGATGACTTGGGGGAGGGCCATCATGTGAGCTTTAACAAGCCCCCTGGATAACTCTGATGGCCATGAAAGTGTGAGAAACTCTGATCTAAAGACGATTGAGTTTCTCTAGAGTCATTCCTTAGTATTCAAATAAATTCAGTTAAGTGAAAGCTAGTAACCATTTAAACTATTTTATAAATCTCACATTTGTTGTATGATAAAAAACATAAGATTCAAAAAAGGCAGTACTCACATGGTTTATGTTATCTGTAATTTGTACATAAAAATACCAGGGAAGTTCACTAGAGACAGAGAGATGGGCATTTCTGCTGGTCTCAGATGTTACCGTGGGAGGGTTTATAATTGATTTCATCTCAAATGCTTGTTTGTGTGTGCTTGTGTGCTCTCCATTCTTCAACATCAGATCTTAAGCTTTGCATAATCTTATCAGCAGAACCATAGTTTCAATAATAATTATAAAAGTATATTAAATCAGTATTTTTTAAGGTTATTGAGCTTCTCCAGAATTTCTCCAAAAAACTAAATAATTATTAAAGACTCAAACAGATCCATGATTTATATGACCCTATAAGTATGTGAGACATTTAAATTGATGACAATGTGATCTAAAATAAACTAACCCATATTTAATTATACTTTCTGGACCTTAAGTTGATTCAGAAAGCTAGATTAGATTGTTTAATGTGCATTATGCCTTAATTATGACTGGTCTTTTAAGTGGCTTAAATATTAACCATCAGGACAGGCAAGGAAGCACTAGATTTCTAGAGAAAAAAACAAGCTTTGGAATAAATCAAGTTATAACTATTTCACTTATTTCTATTGATTCCAGTTATCATACTGAAGATTTTATAATGACTAACCAATTAGTTTAATATGAAATCCTCATCAAGTTTGCCTGCAATAATTTAAATTTGAATAATATATTCATTAATATAGCTGTAGCATATTGTATTATAGCAAAAATAATGACTATATTATAGTGAAATAATGCATTTAATCAATAATGAATTCAACTGGTAGTTAAATACAATTATGTGATTTTCTCAGCAGTTAAGGATATAAAATATCATCAATAGTAGCCTTCCTTAACTATATTTGCTGAGTGTCTGTGTTCTTGTTCTATTAAAACTATACTACATGCTTATAGTAGACGGTTATTCTGGAATTTGAATTTCAAAGGCCAGGAAGTTTTGTTTCAAGGATCAATATTTACCATTATTTTTTCAGAGTAAAGTTGAATGACAAATTTGTATAAAAATTCACTTGTCTATTTGACCAGCACTTATTTGTAATTACAATGTGTCAGTTGTTCACAAGGCTCTGGATATACAAATATTGAGGATCCCTCCAATGAAGTCCCTGTCACACGCTGATGCAGGCAATGAAAACTTTTATTCGTAATAGTCTCATACCATGTCCTTGGAACAATATACCTGAATTATATCAATAAAATAGTAGAGATGACTCTATATCTCATTGAAAGTGTGGTCTTAGAAACATTCACATTGGCTTCCAATATATATTATTCAGTTGATAAAATCATGTAGGCCATAGGAAGACCAATTAGCAAGTAAATATTATTCATATATATGCTTTATTATTTTTTTCATGAGTTATCAGTCAAGAAATAAAATTTATTTTTTAAGTAAAATATCCATCAAAAAGCATGAAAAGGAATCTATAAACATTGGCAATTCAATGTAGAACAATTAATAACTCTCAAAATGGTGTTTATCATAAGCATTTCAAGGAGAGAAGTCCTTTGGACAAACAGTAATGTCTGATTTAAAAAAAAATGTGAACACTAAAATATTTCTTATTTGCTTTGATAATGATTTTAAAATATTATACTGTCAAGTAAAAATTGGCACAGTGTTCTTTATTTTCAAAAAGGGGAAACTTCATCAAAAAAAGCTTCTATTTAGTGATTTTTGAGTGATTATACTGCATGAACGTACAAAATGTCTCTGAAGTCATAGATGTTTACAGGGTTGGGCTTTTTGGCACACATGATGTTGAAGTATGCCAAATAGGTGTTTTGAAAATGTGTTCTCTTCTGTATCCAGCCAGGAACCTTATTTGGTATGGTTATGTTTAAAAGCAAATGTTATAATATGCTAGAACACTGTGTATATTTTTATCTATGTTGTAATTCTTCAGTAGTCAACATGTTAGGAATTTTCCCTTTTCTGACCCAGCAGTTGGGAGTAATATATACAGGCCAATGATCGAGAACACTGTGTCACTTACATATAAGATTTGTAGTTAGGACACCAGTATCCTTTGGGGAAAAGACCTTATGATTCTGGGGACAGAGGGAAGGGAGGGAAAGGGTATTTGAAAACATGGACCAGAATGGAGAGAAAATAGAATAATTACCACTAACACTCACCAACTCTTAAACTATGTCACTCTCTTCTGTTAAACAAATAAATATAATTTGTGATTATTCCATCTACTCATTTGCTTATTATTATTCTTCATGCTCTTCCTGCTATGAAGTTTATACCAGAAAACCCTGGAAAAGAAAGACCATACCACACTGTAAAAAGGAATACACTGGCTGGCCGAGTGGCTCAGTTGGTTAAGAGCTCGGTTAAGAGTTTGAGCTCTGAGCAACAGCGGTTCGAGTCCAGCCCGAGCTGAGCAGCCACTGAGCTGCCAACAGGTAGCAGGATGGCTCAGCTAAAAAAAAAAAAAAGGAATACACTAGGTTTTTAAATATATTAAAACGTCTTCTGGAATTATTTGGACATGGTACATAATGCTTACTTGCAGAACATGCTAAGAAACTTGGTTAAAACCAAACTTTATCTGCTGTCACATCTTTCCTAATCCTGTACAAATACTGAAGTTAATTTATTGCAATTAAAACTTTCTTGAGTGTAAACTTTAAAGGAAAAAAAATTAAATGATTTACATCAAAACATATTAAAGTTTTACAGGGGTTTGTGAAAATTATTTGATGTTCTAAAAATATGAATGAGAATGGATGTATTTTTTGTTGATGAGAATATATTTTAATTATTGCTAGAGACCTTTGAACTAACTCTAACATGGTAAAGAAAAGACTCATTTTCTAACTCTTTTACTGGGCACCACAAAACTTTTTCAAAGAAAATCTAACTGGAGGTTATTCATTCTTAATGCTAGAAATTGTGTGTGCGCTTATATAAAGATGCTACTTAATGCATTTCTAGGAAGCTGGTCTTTTAATTTTATATAACAATGGGCAAGGAATTTTGAATCTTTTGACCTATTTTGCTGTCCCCTCTGGAGAATTAGGGAGAAATTAGCAAACAAGATTTCTAAGAACAAAGTATAGCTTTCTACATCATAAGTTAACATAATTTTATTTTTAAATATAATTATCAGATACTCTCTTACATATGAAAAATGTTACTGACTTTGGTTGTTACCCAGAGTTCTTACTCCCCCTTTGCCTTGCCCTTCCATAGCCCGTGTGTAAATACATACTTAGTATATACAAACTTAGCATATACACACTTAGCATATACACACTTACTATGAGCAAACGCTCACCCATGTCATGGATTTCCACCAACAACTGTGTATCGACAACCCCATAATTAATTCCTTCAGTCCCCTAGTCTCTCCTGCACATCTCTGCCTGCTGATACGGTGTCCTTGTCTCTAGTTCCAATGCTAGGTCACTGCCAGTTCAATCTCCCAGACCACAAATCTGCTCCTTTGACTCCCCTCCTTTAAGTCCTTTAATGATGCTGAGTGTCTGAAAGGACAACCTGCTACTGAAAATTCCTGCTGGCTACCACCACAACTTTTAAACAAGATAGACTTTCACATGGGGCTGGGACCTTGGAAATCAGGGCAAATATGATTTGAGTTCCTATTCCAGCTTCAATGCCATATTCTGTGAAAGGTCATAATCTTCTGTTTGAGGCTACTGCAGCCACAAATGCTTTCTCAGATTTATCCCATTTGCTCTAATACTTAGCTCCTTCACTGTTTTACACACTCACACATAAAGACACATTTCATAATCCTGAGGACACACCCTCTCTGCGACCGGGCTTCTCCCTCCAAATCCCTCCTACCTCCCTCTCCTCTCCCAGCTAAGTCTCTTAGAAACAAATTCCACTCCTAAGTCTCTCTGGGGCTATTTTCTCTCTTGAGCATGACTTTTCACTCTTATTCCCCATTGCAAGTACATGTCAAAATATATCTTCTAAACAAACAGCAATGCCGGTGAATAATGCCCAGTTTTAAATTCAACACATCACTCTAAACTTGGGGAAGAAGGTAAAAGTCAGAAGAGATTAGTATATAAACTTCTATAAAGAGGGGGAAAGAAGGGGACAGTTGTAGCAAGAGGGAGAACAAAAGCTCTGAAAATTCTAAAAGAGCATGCATGATATATTTTCACAAAGACTCTCCACCAAGAGGCAAATTTACTTTGTGTTCTTTTGCCGGGAACAGAAATTTTAAACTATCCATTCTGATCCAAGGGGGAGTCCTCCTCACATCAAGAAAAATACTGCTTTTCCACTGCACTAACAAATGGCCACTGAGAGCTTGGTAAATATTTACTGAATTATATTGAATTAAGATAAGCAAGATCATGAGATAGAGAAGATTTCAGCCTCAACCTATTTATTACTGGAAAGGAGTTTTACCTTAAATCCCAATACACTTGCCTTCACTTCTGTGCTAAGATGGGGTTTTTAGTTACCATGGTTCCCCATTCTTATCTTTCTCTCTGATATCCAGAAAGAAAAAACCTAAATAGCCTGTACTTCACCGTCTTTTCCCATGAGCCCCATCTCAACCCTGATCATGTCTAATAGTGGATAGCAAGTACATTCCAAAGGGTAATAAAACATTCAAGCTCTACTGTATAGGTCTAAAGGGACCTGAGAGAAAAAAATAAACAGAAAGAGAAATAGAAATTTCTGTCCTCACCAAAAGCTTTACTTATCTTCATAATGGCCCTATTCTGTCTATACAGTCCTAGAGGCTGGTCATGGTCCATAAGTATGATTAGAAAAAAAAAAGGGGGGGGCATATAATTATTTATCTTCATCTATTGTTAACAAAAAGGAAGGGAAAAAAGTTATCAAGCATTGATGAATTTCATTATCTGACATTTTAAAGTTTTCTTTCTTTAAAAATAGGCCTGTTAAATAACATGGTTTCACCAAAATATAGTTATTCCAATAAGCTGTGAGTTCATCATTATATTTCTGGAAGACTCTTGAGAATCAGAAAGATAATTCCCCCCCCCACCCCACTGTGAATATTTTGCTAATCCCCAATGGTTTATTGACCTATAATAACATGCAACTTGGCTGAGAAATGAATTAGAATCATGTAGGAGAAGCACTCCTTCAGTGAGTGGTTGACAGCATAATATCTGTAATATAATAAGGCTTTGTACAAGACTTTGCATATCAACAGGCATGTGGAGATTATCTATGACAATACCTTTCTAAAGGACTTTCAGAGTGTTGTTTATTTCAGAAGAATAGCATAGCGCCTTAAGTGCACTCTGGGACCAGACTGCCTGGGTGAACATTTCACCACCACCAAGTAAGTATGTAGAGTGAATTACGTGACCTCTCTGTACTTCAGTTTTCTCAACCTTAAAATGAGAATAATAACAATAATACCCACTTCATGGAATTATGAGGATGAAAAAAGGCTTGAAATGGTATGCGGCATCTAGTTAGCGCTCTATAAATGTTAGCTATATTATTCACTTACAAGTCTATGATGAGCTCTCAGAGGCCATAGATAGCCGATTATTTTCTGCTTTATTTTATTAGGAAAATGTTATGCTATAGTTGTGTTTGGAAATATTGGATTTCAGAAGTTCTTGGGAAACTTCTCCCATGAATCCTGAGGGTGCACTCTGTTTTTCCAATATTGTCTGTAGCTTCTGGATTCTAGGAAGACAGTAAATCCTGCTGTCTTGATGTATAGACCATTCATTAAAATAGTAATACAATAATCTTATTTTTTTATTTCTAAGATTTAAGGGAAGAAAATATAATAGTAAGGGAAAGAGAAACTGTTGCCAGCCTCATTTCATCTGTAAATTTTTACTTTCTAGGCATTATTGTTTTTCCTTTGTACATACAATTGATAAATTGAAGGGGAAATATTGAGTAATTATATAAATAAATATTAGGATCTTTTTTTGCTGTAGAATTTTTTTCAAGGTAATGCAGAGGACCACAAAACTGATTGTTGAATAAAATAGATAAATTCTCATTGTGAGAATCTAGTGTCAAATTCATTTGGAATCATCACAACTTTTCATAGTTACCAAAGGTTTCATATGATGATTCAAATATTAATGTTTTTAACAGTTTAGTTCCAGATGGGCCATTTCCGTTGTGAATATATGCTTTAATACTGTCTAGGATTCCAGTTTTGTAGATCATAATGGAATATTTATAATGATAACTAATAATAACTCATAGCTTTTACTTTTTGTCATGCAGGGATTTAAAAATATGCCAACCACCATATGAGACATTTTATATCCATTCCCTCGTTCAGTCTTCCTAAGGATGTGGAAATTCAAGCCCCGAAAAATTTTACAACTTGCCCTAAGTTACACAGCTAGTAACAGGTTGAGCAAGGATTCCCACCCAGGAGAGCTGACTCCAGCACACGGGCTCTCTGGCCACCACACATATGTTAGAGGAGCAAAGACTTCTGGGAGCTTTCTGGTTAATTTGAAAAGAGAAACTTCCTTGAATTTCCTTTGAACTGTTTCTAGGATAGTTGATCAACATATGCCAATAAAAATATAATTTGCCTTTTTTTGACACTCTACCACAGCTAATGCAAAAGCCTCTTGTGATGGTAACATCACAGAACTAACACATTGAGGATGCAGCATTTAAATTGTTTAAATGCATGTTCCTGGGGTTTAAACCATTTAAACATCCTGTCAACACCCTTCATGAACATATTATACTGAAAAATACAAATAGGTTTTCTCTTTACTTCATTTCTCCGTGGAACATCAACCATTGTTGAACTGTGAATTGCGAAATCATGTTACAACACGAGTATCCCTCCAGGATTGAAGAAGAATTTCACCCTTTCTCCTGAATATGGTTTTGCCACATTTCAGACTGTGATTCGTTTTTCATTTCTGGAGGAAGACCCCTGTTCACTCTGATTGTTCCACATGCTCTAACATGCCTTGAAAGGAGAGTTTCAGCAATTGTCACATCGTTGTAATAGTTGTCTTAGTAGACATGGTAATTTTGATCAAGATAAAAGCAAATCTGTATCCACAATGTGTTAAGAGTAAGGTAGTTCCCTGCTTATCCCCAGGGGGCATATTCAAAGACCTCTTAGTAGATGCCTGAGGTCACAGATAGTATACACACTATGTTTTTCCTATTCATGTGTACCTAGGATAAAGTTCCTTTTATAAATGAGGCACAGTAAGAAGTTGACAACAAAGCTAATAATAAAATAGAACATTTAATTATGTGCTTATGGTCTTTCTCTCTCCCTCAAAACATCTTATTGTATTGCACTCACCCTTGTTTTTCTGGTGATGATGTGACATGATAAAATGCCTACGTGATGAGATAAAGCGAGGTAAATGAGATAGTTTAAGAATTACTTGAAGCAAAATAAGAGTTACTTGAACACAAGCACTATGATACCATGACAGTCCATCTGATAATCAAGATGGCTACTAAGTGCCTAACAGGTAGATAGCGTAGACACAGCATGGGTACCCTGGACAAAGAGATTATTCATGTCCTGGGCAGGATGGAGCTACAGTGTGGCACGAGATTGCATCAAGCTACTCACAAGGGCACGCAATTTAAAATGTATGAGTTGTCGATTTCTAGGATTTTCCATTTAATACATTCAGATGGTGGTTGATGGTGGGTAACTGAAACCTCAGAAAGCAAAACTGCAGATTAGGGGGGACCACCACATAATACTAACTAAAAGGGATTTTCATCTGTACTTTTCTAAAATTCCATGTACATAATTAAGAAACCATGGTTCCCTTTTATTGTACTGTGAAGATTTATTAAAAAAAATAAAATCAATCAGGGAAAAAAAAAGTGGAGGAGGCATTTCCTGGAAATAATTCAATTTTGCTGAATGGCTAGAGTCGTTATTATCATTTTTGATAAATATATCATTATGATAACTATGCTTTCTAAACATGCTACTGACCAACTAAGAAAAACTTCACATTTTTATAAGAGTGGCAAGTATTTCTTGAGGACTTGCTATATACTAGGCACTGAACTTAAAATTAAGGCTTCACCCATGCTGAATCACTGTAACAGACTGAAAAAGATAGGCACCACTAACACACTCATTTTAAAGTTAAGGAAACCATAGCAACAGAGGATAAAGCAAATGGTCCCATGGCTGATGACAAAGCTGAGCTTTGAACTCCTCCTATGTGTGTCTCACGAGGACCAAGGCAAATAGCCACTATTTTAAGACACCTTCAAGGATTCTGCACTATTTTACATTTTTCAGAAAATGTTTCCATGCATTAATTCTTTCCTTGCTCATACAAGACGCCTAAAATATACAAAGGAAATTAAGAAACTGAGTTTCAGAGAGGTTAAGAGTTCGACCCAGATTGTAGGGATTTTAAAGTAGGAACATTCGTACATGTGGCCAGATTTTGTCTCTTTGTTCCCCAGTTTTTTAACATGTGTACTTCCTCCTCCGATGACAGTAGTCAAATGTTTATATTTTATTACTCGTCCCAGACTATTGCTTTGATTTAGCTGTTGAAATCTGGCCACACAAAGCACAGCTGCTGCTTCTCAGAGACCTCAGCTCATTTTTGACCTTGACAATGTAATTCAAGTAGAGGGAAACTCAACCATGAATATTTTATCCATCTGCCAGGTCCCCAGTGATCCCCTCTGGGCTATCTCTCCCTGAACACCCAGGGTTTCTCTGTGGACATCATAGTATCCTGCCCCAGGACAAGGTGTGCATTCAGAATTTAAATTAGGGTCTGTTTAGTCTTCACTGTGTTTCTTTCTGTTACATCATGAAAAACAAACAATTCTTGTCATTAAAATAAAACACAATTTTATGTTCTCTTCCTCTCTATGATGGTTACTATTTATATTCATTTGTAAATGTTCATGTTCCTTGCCAATTTTTCTCCACGCTATTAGCCCTTTGAAGTTATTCAGAGGATATATTTTTTTATCCTAAAAATTACTCAACATGACAATTTTCGAAACATCCTCTTTTTCCCCATTATTCATCATAATCAGCACGGCCCTCTTGTGTTTTAAAATCACTCCAAATTACCTCAAAGTCAGCTTTCCATTCCTAATTAATCTGTTCTAATTTAGAAATATGCCATGGCAAAATATACAGCTTCTTCAAAAAGATCAAACCTAAGCTGGGGAAGCACATGTTTGGTATTCGTCTATATTCAGCAATTCAGTGGATAATTCATTCTACTGATAATGTCACAACATTAAATTTCCAATGGCATGAAAGTTTGTAAACATTTAATACATTTTAAAAATATATTTTATATATCTATTTATCAAGATTCTGTATGCACATAAATTCCACAACTGCAGGTATTGCCTTTTATATTCTATTCAGTTGTCAGAAAAGTCATGATGTATTTTTTCAATGTTTTTCATTGCAAAAATGCGTCATGATTTTTCTGACAACCCAATATACTAATTTCTGTTCCATTTTGCCATCTGGTGCTTCAGAAACAGTAAATGATATTATTTTTTCCCATGATATTATAATGAGCTCTTAAACTAACAGAATAGTTACTTCAAACAGTGAAAATGTCAGATATGGCACTTCCTTATATTGATTGAATTATATACACATATTCCAATGAAGAGCTGTTTATAAATATGTAGAGTCTGGGAGGGTGTCTCTCTTTAAAAACAATGCTGAAAATATTTAGTAGAAAGGCAGCAGTGAGTATGGACAGGTGATTTGCATTCTACATCTCAATATGAAAGGGAGCTATGCTTTGTCATTGCTTACTATGGAGGCAAACAGAGAAGGACAGGCACCTGTGCCCAAAAAGCTGTGGAACAGGAATAGTCAGGACCTCTGCAGAGTCCACACCTGGCATATAGCCTGTCCACACCAGTCCACTCCAGGGCTCCTAAGCCTGAGGAACTCCTCTGCCTCCTAAGCCCTGGACATAGTGAATTTACAGTACCAAAAGAATAATAAAAAAGAAAATATAAATTATCTGTAATCTCAAAAATGATCACCAGTGTCAATGTTTTAGTGTGTTTTTAAAATTATGTCTATAAATTGATATGTCAATTGATAAAATCTTCTGAAAGGTAGTTTTGCAATGAGCACCAATATCTTTTAAAATGTATCTACGTCCTGATGCAAAATTTATACCTCTAGATATTTATATTTAGGAATTAGAAAGCCCCAGAAAGACTGTGTGTGTTTGTAGTGATGCACATAGGTGTGTGTGTGTGTGTGTGTGTATTCACATACATATTTTTGTATACCAGTTTCATTTAAAGTATCATAAGAACCTTTATCTAAATTATTAATAATCCTTTATTATTTAAATGGTTACATAGTATTTTATGAGGCAAAAGATTCAAGGGGACATTTCACAAAAGGTGAGGTCCAAATGATCAGTAAGGTATGAAAAAACACTCAACTTTATTACAAAATACAGACTAAAACCATAATGAGGTTCTATTATACACATACCAGAATGGCTAAAATGAAAGACTAAGAACAGCAACTGTTAGCAAAGATGTGGAACAACCAAGACTCGTCCACTCTGCTTGTGCCAATGGGAAACCATACTGCCACTTTGGAAAATGCTTTGGACGTATTTTTTGTAGGCTTACTACATGCATGTGCTGTAATCCAGCAATCCCACGCCGTGGTATTCTTCCAACTGAAATACATATGTATCGTCGCCAATAAACTCTGTACTGGAAAGTTTGTAGCTGCGTGATTCATAATAAACAAAAACTGGAAACTAACCAAATACTCGTCAGCAGGAGAACTGACTATAAATTGTGATATACTCATTCAACAGAATGCTAGAACAAAGAGGACAAAGGATTTACCCTCACAGTTAATAAAATGAATGAATCTCATAAACATAACATCGAAATGAATGTAACCAGACATGCAGAAAATAGACACTCCATGTGTGCAGGAAAGGGTTCTCAGTAGATCTAGGTTGCACACACTGCACCTTCCGAGTAAGGTTTCTCTTCATGACTGGCCCTTGACTGGCTCCTAAGAAATAAGCTCTGAACCCCTGAAATATCCTGGCTGATAAGAGTGTTTTGTAAATCTGAAGAACAGAGAGTATCTAATTCAAAACTTCCGAATACCTTAAGAGTCTGGAAAATGTGGATATGATTGCCTGAGTGCCACTGAAGATATTTTCAATCATATTCCCAAAATAAAGTAGTTCCAGCAACAGGAAACACAGTGTGAGTAGTTTTGAAGTTCCAAAACATCAAAACAATTGTATATTAATTAAAGATTGTTTTGGAAAGTAAATAAATTAGTTGAGCACTCTCCACACTAGACATTTAAGAATAGAATATGGAAATACAAGACCATGAACTACATTCTCTATGAGCCCAGGGCTCCCTCAGGCTGGAGTTCAACGGAAAGAAAATTGGTTTGTGTCATTTCCAAAGCTCTATTTGTTTGAGAAATCATAGTTATTCAAATACTATTCTTCTTGTTCCAGGTCACATCATGCTGATGCTGTCCCATGCTGGGATTTGAGAGCATTCTGATGGCTTCAGCTCTTTAAAGAAGAACAAACCTACAATTATTCTTGAGCTATTGAAAAGCAGTTTACTTTATAAAAAATAATATGAGTGTCTTTTCAGAAAGGAAGATGTATAGGAAATATTTTGAAAATAAAAATAGTGTGCTCTGACTTTCTGTTTTTAAACCTCCTTGAGTAATTTTACAATGTACTAAAGATAATAAATCATTAAATACACAGGAGTTACTGCTGTTCTCATAAGAGAATGATTACATAGCTTTAATAGTGAATATAAAACAATGTAGAACATTGATTTCATAGAGAATGGATTCTATATAATATATACATTTAAGCACTAAGTAAAGGCAGAACATGTATATTGTAATCTTTGTTTCATTTTAACTCTACGCTTATTACTGATGGGCGGCCTGTGGGGTTTACTTTAGTCCCGACCTTTATGGTCAAACAAAAATAAACGTGGGTGTAAGCATGCATGCATGCGCGCGCGCGCGCGCGCACACACACACACACACACACACACACACACACACACACACACACGCTAAGCCTAGGTTAATTTTAGGATTTAAAAATACAATGACTTATAATTTGGATATTTGTATTTGAAAATTTATGTTTTTCCAGATATTTTCACCCTCTAATTTTATAGATGAGAAAGAAATGAAACAGAAATTTCTAAGTAACTTCTTCAAAACTACGTAGTGTGTACTGACAGGTCCTAATTCACAACTTTTCCATGACACCATACCCTTTTTCGTCATTCTCAAAATGAATAATTTTTGTAAATGACTGAGGAATATAGTATAGAAAATAAAGAGAATAAGGTAATTTCTAAGAATTATAGTACATATCTGGTAAGGCTTTATTTTCATTATTATTAAAATTCTGGTATCTTCTTGGTTTATTTTAATGTTAATCTTTTAGCCAATATTGACTTTTTTTTTAATGAGGGAACTGGGGATCCTAATATCTCAGCTGTTTGAATATATCTTCCAGCACCTGATGTGATGATTTAATGATACTTTATTTGAAGAATTGGACTATGTATTTCATTATTCTAAGCATAGGTTATAACACGTCTTCAGAGATACTCACATATGCCTCTAATAATAAAATACATGCTAGACAAATTTATGGAATTGGTGTATACACATCAATTTCTGACATTGTCTTTTGGCAGAGGACGGGGACCAGAATATGTAAAGTCAGCATTTTTTTCCAAAAATTGTTCAATTTATTCAGAAGAATCAATAAACCTGAAGAATTTCTCAATGTGTTTCAGGGGTAATTTTTAACAGCTCTATTAAAGTATAATTGACATAAAATAAATTTGTGTTAAAGGTATACAATTTGATAATTCTAATGTATATATCCACTCATCTAATCATTACCATAATTAAGACAGTGAAAATATCCATCACGTTAAAAATAGCCTCATGTCCCTTTATAATCCATTCTTTATGCCTCGCAACCACCCAAACCAATCTCCAGATATCACTGATCTTTCTGTCATTACAAATTAGTTTGTATTTTACGTAAATGCATGTAAACACGACTTTACTCATTTTTGTCTGGTTTCTTTTTCTTAGCTTAATTATTCTGAGATCCATCCATGTTATAACATGAAACAAAACTCATTCCTATAACTGCTCAGTACTATTCCATTCTATGGATATTACAATTTGTTTGTTCATCCAGTGATGGACATTTGGATTGTTTTCAGTTCTTGGCTATTATAAATAAAATTGCTATGAACATCTATGTATAAATTTTGAATAGACATATGCTTTGTTACTCTTGTATAACTAAGGAACAGATGAGTCATATATTATGTGTATATATGTATAAATAACTTTTAAGAAACTGCCAAACTGTTTTCCAACATGGTCAGAAAATTTTGCATTTCCATCAGGAGCATGTGAAAGGTATAGCTCCTCCTTGCTAACACTTGTTATGGCTGGTCTTTCTAATTTTAGCTTTTCTAATAAATACTTACTACCATCTCAATGTGGTCTTAATTTTCATTTCTCTAATGATTAGAAATACCAAGGATCTCTTAATATCATTATATACTCACTACTGGCCCTGCAGTTTATTTGTGTGAAGGTTTAAACTTCAAATTCAATTTCTTTTCTAGATATAGGACTAATTATCTATTGCTGTTTTTCAATTCAAAGGCTTATTTAATGACTGAATTTTACTGGTTCCCTTTTTTTCACTTCTAAAACTTTGCCTTTCAGCTAAGACTTGGAAACAATCAAAATGCCCATCGGTAGATGACTGGATTAAGAAACTTTGGTACATTTACACAATGGAGTATTACTCAGCTATAAAGAAGAAGGAAATAGTACC
>NW_017731918.1:261283-289100 GCF_001890085.2 Hipposideros armiger | reverse complement strand
TATTGTATGTCAACTATAATTATATATACATATAGTCACGGGACATGGAGTAGAGAGTGGGATTGGAATCAATGGAATTGTAATAGATAAGCATGATATCGGGGGTGGGAGGGCAGTACATGGGGGAGGAGGGTTGTTACTTTGTGAGGGTGAAAAGGATAACTATTGCATTGTTCTGTACACCTGAAACTAACAATAAAAATTTTTTTTAAAAAATTTGCCTTTCAATTATAGTTGACATGCAATATCATATTCGTTTCTGGTATACAACATAGAGATTGTCACCTCTATGTTCATTGCAACATTATTTGTAATAACCAAGATATGGTAGCAACCTAAATGTCCATAAATAGACAAATGGATAAAGAAGATGCAGTACATACATACAGCCATAAAAAGGAATAAAATATTGCCATTTGCAACATTGTGGATGAACTTAGAGGATATTATATTAAGTGAAATAAGTCAGAGAGAGAAAGACAAATACCACATGATTTCATTTATATGTGGAACCTAAAAAACATAATGAATGAACAAACAAAATAGAAACAAACTTATAGATAAAGAGAACAAACCGGTGGTAGTCAGATACGAGGGCTTTGGGGGGTTGGCTAGAAAAGCACAAAATTAAGAAGTACAAACTTCCAGTTATAAAAATAGTCATGGGGCAGAGAGAGGTGGGTGTGGTTGAGCAAGCTCAACATGAGATATTTTTGTAGTGATAGAACTGCTCTATATTGTGACTGTGGTAATGGAAAAATTTTTACACGTGATGAAAAAAATACATAAAAATAAAGTCTTTAGGGAGGTGGGCATGGGCTTCTCAGTGGAACTAATAAATATGAGGGAGACCCCAAGAGAAAATGTGAAGCAGGCCAAGCTGGTCTTGCTCAACCCTGATTCATTTATGGATCAGAAAAAAATGGAAGGAAGAAAGGGGGAGGGAGAGAAGATTGAAATATGGCAGAATCGATCATGGTAGACATCATGGACAAAAATAAAAAAATAAACAGTTATGAAGTTGAATGAATAGAACTTATTGATTAATGGGTAACTAATTGGATGAGGGCAACTAAAATGTCTAGCATAATTTGCACGTGTCTTTGCTGAGATTACATATATTCTATGATGGTGCTGAGGGAGGACAAAGTTGTAAGGAAGTAAAGAGAGAGGCTTTGTAATCGTGACATGCAAGAAAGAGTTCATCAAGTAAATGGGTGCATTGACCTGAATGAAGTTCAGCAAAGAGGCCCAGGCTAGAAATAGTCTAACCTTAAGCCTCAGGAAAGCACTGTATATGTGTTAAATATATTTAGCAGCGCACATCTCACTTATAAATACATTACTTATACAAGTGTTTTGAAAGATATACTATCTTATACCTATAACATTAATAACAATAATTCCATCCAAATTGTATTGACATTAAACATGTCCAAGGAACTTCTCTAAATACTTAACATAACTGATCCAATTTAATTCACATAAAATCCCATGATATGAATATTATTACCCTTATTTTACAGTAGAGGAAACTTAGGTTGAGAGTAGTTAGCTATTCACCCCTATTCCCAGGCCCTTAAAATGTGGGTTCAGGAGTCACGCTCTGGACTCTAGGCTCCGGGGTCTGCCCCTTTATCACTGGTCATCTTGCCACTCATACTGATAAATCCATCTGGCCAAAGTTTACTGAGTGTCCAGAATGTGTTAGTTTTTGTCCACATTCTTATATCCTCTACTTAGTTAATATTAGATATTTAATGTTTTTTTGCATAACAGCTATACATTAGCCCTGATGTTTTCCATCTCTCATTCTAGTGTCTAAGATGTGTAATAGCTAAAACAAACTAAAAGAGAAAGACAATGTTTTGTACTTCTGAATAAAGGTGTACAAGGAAACATGGATTTAATAAGAGAAACATTATTTCAGAAATACCAGACTGAGTGAGAATATTTGAGGCTTCTTGACCTACTAATGCTGATTTCAGCTGAGGACAAAAGAGACGTGATTATTTCATTATGTTTCTATTAGAAGTAAAATTGTTGATGAAAATAAATGTTTGAAGTAAATGTTTGCATATAGAACATTGTATGAAAGTTAGTGTTTCTTATGATAATATATCATCATCATAAATAATTTTTTATCACTTTAGTAAAAGCAGTGACTCCACAGTAATTCTGTAAAACACACTGATAATCTATTCCAATACATAATTCAAGGAAAGAATCTCACAGACCTATCAATCCTTCTTGCTATGTATTAAGCAACTAAAAGTTCTGCTTATTCAATGACCTGTTTCAGAATGACCCTCAGGAAAAAAGTGTAGACAGCTAGCTTCCTCCCACCTGTTCCACTTGTCACCACCCATATGCAAAATTCTCCAGGCCCTAAAGCTAATCATAAGGGAACTAGACAACATATAAATATGATAAAGTCTGAAGTATTTGAGGTACCTGGGGAGACAATGTGGTCAATCACACAGAGTAATGTAAAACAACCTCTAAATCTATCATCACACCTGCTCTATGATTCTAGAATAAACCTTTATGATATACTGTGAAAGTAGTTAGAAATGGCTACATGTTATAAGTCATAGGTAATCGATGGCCCCCCCAAAAAACATCATAAATTGGAAGCTCTAATAACAAAAATGTTCTTTGCACAAAATATTGTTTGGCTGAACTAAGTGGAGCACAGAGTTATGCAGCCTGCATTGATTGGATAAATTTAAATAAAAATCATACAGTATCCTGAACAACTTCAATTCTTTTTACATAACAACAGAAATTTACAGACATATGCAGTAGTTATGTGAGGGGTAGTGCTTTAATAAAATGTATATTCTCTGAGATATGAACCCCTCTCTAAATCTATTCCTTACTCAGCACTCCACAAGGAAAACTTCAGATTTTAATTAAAAAAAATTGTTTTCTGTACAGGTGAATGAAAATAGTGTCAATGTGTCCCTGTCCAACAGCTTATGGTAATTGATGTAAAGATTTATTAAATTGTATCTTATATACAGTATAATAAAATTTGACTGTAACTTTCAGTTGAACAACTGCTACTGAAAAGAAGGCTTGAGTGAATTTAAAGTTGATGGCTTTTATTCCTCCTGAGGTTATAAACACCTCAGTAACATGCCTTTAGAAAATAGCTGCTCCCTTCAAAATCACATCTTAATTGCTTACTGAAGCACCAAATATGCTCAAGATTGGTCTAATATCATAGATACTATGCTACTGTAGTACATAAATACTTTATATTATGTAGAATACATAATATATGCTATACACTATATACATGTATATACAGAGAATGCAAAAACAACAACACATTTTAAGGAAAAAACTATATTAAAATTGTAATAATATATACTAATAACAAAAGATGAATACAAATCACGTTTGACTTCTGCAATTACAAGAGATGCTCAAAGTGGTTACCATCAGCGTAATTTTAATGTGGTTTAATACACACACACACACACACACACACACACACACAGACATACCAACTATGCCTCTGCATTTAGAGAAGCATGTATCCTGACGTCTTTACCTATCATTTACTGTTCAACCCCCTATAGTATTACTTCTGTCTCCATATTTACAAAAGAATGTTTCCCTTAATTTACAAAGACTCCTGATTTTCAGATTTAATGGTGACTTAACCATATATATTATCACTGTTGTCTGCACCTCACCACCCCTGTTCCAGTCTCAAAATCCCCTTTTTTCTTGACTTCAGGGTATTAATCCTCTTGAGTTTTTATTGCCTTATGGCTGCTCCTTAGTAATTTCCATGGATTTCATGGAATTCTTTTTTTTTTTTTTTTTATGTTCCATTTGTCCTTTATGCATTGGTATTTCACAGCGCTGTTTTTTGGTATTTTTAACTTCCTGATCCATGTCCTCTCTCCCAGGAAATCTCATTTTCATCTATGGCTTCAACTACCATGTATATGTATACACTGTTCATTTCATAGTTTATTGCTCTCTTTTGATTTACAATAAGGTATTCAACTGAACAACAGACATTTCTACTTGGATATCCTATAGACTTAGAAAATTCAGCCCACACAAAACCAAAATCTTGAACTCTGCCTCTAAGCCACATTTCTTCTTTATAACCTTTCTTTGTTAATTCCCCATGAGAATTTTCACTACCAGTCCTGTTTATGATTTCATAAAATCTTGCTAATTCTACATCCTGTAGAGCTCCTAAATCTATTCATACCTTTATATTTCATTATCATTGTTATATTTGAAACTTCATAACCAGTAGTATGATTTTTAATGATCTGTTAAACTGGTTTCTCTGCCTCTAGCTGTCCCCCTATAATCTGCTTTCATCCTGAACCAGGTTAATACAACACACACATATTGTGTATGTATACCAATGATGCTATCAATATAACAAAATATAGTGTATAATACTGTTGTGAGAAGGGGGGAAATTCTCCTTTCCCTCCTCTAGCTCCTTTTGGCTGACCAAATAATCAAATCAACAGGAGGAAGATTGACAAAAGAAAATCAAATTTAATCTCATGTGCACGGGAACCCCACAACCATGAGAGAGAGAGAGAGAGAGAGAGAGAGAGAGAGAGAGAGAGAGAGAGAGCGAGCCAGAGACTCCACATACATTAGAGGTTCAGAGATACCAAGGGGGATTGAGGTCTATAAGACATCTTGAGCTAGGAATGAGGTAAGGTACCTTGGTGACTTCAAAAGATGAATGCAGAGTCATAAGAAGAGCAGACCTTTAGTAAATATTGGGTTCTCAGAAAAGTCATGATGCACTTTTGCAATGAAAAACAGAGAAAAAAACATGTCATGACTTTTCCGACAACTCAATAGAAGTATACCTTGTCCTATAGATAGATGAAAAGAAGTTATCTCTGATAACCTCTTGTGAGGCTAGCCCCTAATTCAAATTCTTTTAGGTAGTTTAAAGGAAGAAACAGAAGTTTCCCTTGAGCCTGAACTGAAATTGCCTTTAGCTCGAAGTAATCTGTATACCACAGAGGAACATCTTGGGCTGGCTTTTTCTGGACCCCTACACTATACCTATGTATCTGTCTCTGTCTATCTATCTATCATCATCTAGCTGTATACTTTTCATTTTCTTTAAATCCTTTCAGTACTTATCAATATTTCATTTAATGGAAAAGTAAGGGGAGAGATACGTATCTAAATTATGCAACAGACATTTTAAAATTGCAGATTGTCTTCTGAGATTCTAATGTGTGGCTTCCCAACCCAAGAATCATTTCCAAAGACAGCTAGTTCTAATGGAAAAGGCCCATCTCTTTTAACAATGTTGGGGGGGGAAAGCAAAAAAAGAAGAGAATCATTGAGTTACCAAATAAAATATACATTATTTGTGTAGTGAATGAGACCCTCTGCAGTCTGGTTATTCTCCATCTCTTTGAGCTTTTCTTTTCTAATTAAACTTAAGCTCCTTGGTTTCAGGAAATTTTCCTGACTCTGCCACCCCCATCGAGACCAGGGTAAATTGGGTAGCTCTTTTATTTACCCATAGCATCTATATTGGTTGAATAGCATCTCCCCCAAATTCATGTCTACCCAAGAATCTCAGAATGTGACCTTATTTGGAAAAAGGTTCTTTGCAGATGTAATTAGCTAAAAATCTTGAGATGAAATCATATCGGGTTTAGGGTGGACCATACACAACCCAGTTTGTGGTAATTCATTATGGCAACCCTAACATCTAATATGACACCTTATATTTACCTCTAATATAGAACTTACTTATCAGGTTGCCTTTTAATTGTTTTATTTGTGTAGCCAAACCCTACCCCCAACTAAATTACAAGCTCTTTAAAGGCAGAGATATATTTACTTATATCACCTGTGTCTGTAGAATTTAGATAAATGTCTGCTATATTGATATATACAAATTAATATATTAATATATAAATATGTAACTCATGTTAAAAAGATATAGTTTTAAAAAATACATTTTTCAAGAAAAAGTGTATGATCTGCTTTTATTTACAAGTTCCTTCTAGTTAAGGAACTGCAAGGATTTTGAAAGTGCAAAGATTTTTAAATTTAAAATCCTCTGTATTAGAACGTCATGTTAACTCTATCAGTTCTTGGCACTCAACTTTTTCTTCCCTTATCAAGGGAATCTATTTGGCAGACTGTGTCTTGGGAGTGGTAATGGACTCAAAGGTGAAAGGTAACAGTGGAACAGAAGATACAAGAAACAGATGTTTGGAAAGAGCTCTTGGTGAATTAGGCCACGCTGGCTAAGGAAGAGGCCTGGATGTGGGAATACAATAAAACAAATCTTTATAAGTCTCTGAAGTCATACTATCTATAGAAAGGAGGAGCCGATTCTACTTGTGATTTTTCTGTTTCAGGCTATAACAAATATAAAGTACAAAGTACTATAATATAACATTCTATGAAGATATAATATTTATATAAATAGCATGCCACACCAGAAAAACCTGTTTAAATACTCGAGGCTCGGTGTGGCTCAAATGTGACCCACCCCATTAGTAATCAGGTAGTTTCTTTCCTTTTCCAATATTTTTTCTTTTGTTAAAGATTATCATTTAGATAACACTAACAGCATTGCAGATTGAACTATTACGTTCTCTTGATTTCCCATCAATGTCTTCCCTGCTCCAGAGAACCTGAGCTTGCGGAACAAAGATTAAATAGCTCATTTTTCTTCCTTCTCAGTCTTCACAGAATCAGTTGGTTTCCACTTCATGTTCAAGTTTATGCAAAATAGATTTAATTGCCTGTCACTCACATTGGGAAATTTTCCAATATGGGTTGCTATTTAAAACAGTTTAAAGTTCATATTTTTCACATTTCCATATTCTATTGAATATAAATGCACGGAAAAGAATAACTTCTTCAATTCAGAAAACATGATGTCTAGCCAAGATTTAGGAAATTGAAGTTCCAGTAAGCCAAGTTTTCTTTTGTTTTTAATAAAGATTATCCCCTCCATTGGCCAAAATAACCCCAAGTGATGCTGAGAAAATATATAGCAGACTAAGGACAAATACATATCATATTATATTTATTCTTGAGACATAATATATATATATATATATATATATATATATATATATGTATATAATGTATATATATTCTTATAAAATAATCGAGCACAATTCAATAGAATGTTGTTTTTAATTTTGTTTCCCTGGCCCCCCAAATTCTTCTGATATACCCTGGGCATACCTCAGTGTGCCACTAGAGGGTGGTAGTGCAGCTAAGGAACTTAAACCATAATTGACACCAAAAGGATGCCACACCCCCATCTCCTGTAGTCACCCTTCCCAGGTAACTTTCAGCAGATGAACACTATAGCAGACATTACTGCTTATTACATTGATACAAAGACAGCAATTTATATCTGTGTCCACCCAACAACTTCTAAATGAATTGGCAGCTCATGTGAAATGGATAATAACTCTAACAAGAAATAATAAATCCAAAACTGTGGTGCAGGGGAAAGAAGATACACCATTTCACCACCTACATGACTGAAGATCCTGGGAAAATAGAGAAGCAGGAAAAACACAAAACAATTTGGTCTTACAAAGTCGATGCACCTAAATATAATGTTTATCATTCTACGGCAACCTTGAAGCACTGAAGAGAGAATATGAATGACACAGATTACCAGAAAAGAAAAATATTATTGTGTGGCTTTACAAATTACATATATATATATATATATATATAATGCAATATTTGGATAAATATAACAGGAAAAACATTCTTTGTCCCTACTAATCTCAGACTTTATTATTTTAGTCCTGTAAACTTGCCTTTGAAAACTATCAAAGGAAAAATCCATGAGATTTCCCCTAAAGAATGAGATGGAAATTGGGGGCTTATAATGTCCCTGTTTCCGCAGATGTCTGATCTTATCCCTTACAGAATAAGCAGCGCTGTGCCAGGCGAAGAAGAATGCTTCATCTGTCACTTATCAGCTGTTAGACTGGTTTCTCAAAGCCTCGATTTCCTCAACTGTGAAATGACGGTTACAAGATTCACCTCACACAATTATATGAGGACTAAATCAGGTTATGATTATAGAAGTAATCACATACAAAGAGTGGCATAAAGTAGAAATTCCACAAATGTTAGTTTTCTTGCATCACCCCTCCTGATGCTGCATTCAGACTTTAGTTATCGTCAAAAGGGTCACAATCTCAGATCAGAATTGCAAAAATCAAGGGAAACAGAAGCAAGATATAGATTTTCCTGGCTACTGCTAATGCCATCTTTAAAAAAATGACTATATGTATACGGCTTGCAAAAATAGAATAACGACCTGACAAGTAGAAAGTATACTAATGGGTATGGAGTATTTCAGTATTTCATTTGATCAATATAGTATTTCCTGCCATGTCCCCTGCTCTCCACTCCACCCTGGTCTGTATTTTTACCATCTTACTATTTCTTTATCTCATTTGGTATATGGAAGCCCAGCAGAATCAGATATCATCCCAGATACCCTTCCACTCCTCTCCAGCATAATGATAACTCGGAGATAATGGCAAGGAGGCATGATGGAGCATTTAAAGAATTTATAATTCTCTAGAGAGAAATATTTGTCACAGGAATATAACCATAGCTATATGAAAACCTTTAATTCCCAAAGTGTCTTACATCTATAGAGTTTATGCATCTGAATATTCAGACGTTTTTATTTTTAATTCTCATTAAAATAAATAATTGTGTCACTAGGAAGTCAAAACAAAACAAAACAAAACAAAACAAAATGCTAAGACTCCTATTTTCCCACTTTATCTTTTAATGGTTAGACATTTGCACAGCTGCTACAAACATCTTTACTGTTCAATTTTCCGGGCTTGTGAGGGAGTGAAGGTGATTGATAGGAGACGATTTTAATTCCCATGAACCCAGCCGGCTGAATTCCCCAAATGCTTCAGCTGCCTGGAATCCCCTCTTACTTGTAGATGAATGGCAGAGCAGACGGCTTCCTCCATCCCTATTTTAGTCTTTCTTGTGCAAAGTTTTGCTCCCCAAGAGGGTTTATGTCAAATGAATTGTTAGGAACACAAAGTCCTGAGCAATCTTCTCTGTGTTCTGATTTCTGACCTTCCTTATATACAGCATCCATGGATTAAATATAGTGATTTTTCTCTCTTAAAAAAAACAAAACAAAAAACCGTGCCTTATCTTATATTGCAACTCCTTTGGACTCTCTAAGAAGTCTTTGATTAAAGACATACTATATATTCTGCAGTGAGAATGTGTTTTCAGACCTTTTCTGTGCCATCTATCTTTCCAGGAGAGTCCAATGTATTAAGTCCAGATGATTCTTCTACTTATCTTTTCTGGTTGCTTAAAATGAACCCTAGATTAAAAGTCAGGAGATATGGATTAAAGTACAAACTCTGCCTCACTGCAATAATCCTCTAGGGAAGGTGACTTTGGCTCCATGATTGAGATAAAAGGAAGTCTTCAGAGTCTGGCTACAGTCTAACATTAGAGTTGATAGGAATTGCTGACGGACTGGAAGGGGGTTGCGAGATAAAAAATGGAGTCAAGGGATATTTCATTCCCCCCACCTCGGCCCCCCACGGCAAGTGGAAGAACAGAGTTTTTATTTACTGAAATGAGGGTGGGAAGGCTGTGGCAGGATCAAATCTTGGAGTTAAAATCAGGAATTTGCTTTTGAAACTGCTAAGTTTAAGATGCCTATTAGATTCCGATGGCAGTGTTGAGCTGGATAGGCAAGCCTGAAGCTCAGGAGTGAAGTCAGGACTTGGTGCTGCCAATATATTGATGATATTTCAAGACTTTAGAAAAGGAGTAATAAGTCAGGAAATTCATGGCAGGAGAAAAGAAAAAAAAAAGTCTGAGCGTTGAGGATACTCCAATATTTAAAGATTAGAGAAACGAGGAATCAGCAAAGGAAACAGAGAAGGAGTGGACAAGGCAGGAAGAGAGCTGAGAGAACCTGGGGTCTAGGAGGCTGCTCAATAGAAGTTTCAAGTAGGATGGAGCAATTGCTGCACGACTTGCTGCGGACAGGGGGAGCAAGGGGTCTGTTTTGTTGTCTCTTCTATTCCCTGCTTGGAACAGAGTGTCCCAAATAAAAACACACAAAAACGCAAGCTTTGCCTTTTATTGTGTGACCTTAAAAACAGTCACTTCAACTCTGTTCATTATTTTCCTCCTATTAGATGAAAATAGGATGATACCTTTTATTTACCGAAAGATCAAATTGCGTTTTGTAAAATCAAGAATAAAGGAAATGTTTTAAAAGACTTCCTGCACCCTTGAACAGAGTTAACATTAAGCTCCCTGATTTCTTACTTTCACTGAGATACACAGCAGCCAGGTGCTTCCTGTCCAGGCTACAGTAATGTCCAAGCAAACTTTTCCCTGTTACATGGAGCAAATTCACTAACGTCAGTAATGGGGAAAGTTCAACATTTCCCTCAAATCTCTTTTTTTTTTTTAATTCAATTGCTGATGACCCAAAATACTTTTAAGGCACAAGAAAGTATTTACAAAAGGAAAGTAATGGTTCTAGAGGCTGTAGTATTGATATGTGCATTGTGATTGACCCTAATCGAACTTTTGTAATAATGATGCAAGATGAAAGAATATTTTTATGGGGGATGGGTGAAATGGATGAAGGGGTCAAAAAGTATGAACTCCCAGTTATATAATAAATAAATCATGGTCATGCAATATACAGCATGGTGATTACAGTTAATAATACTGCATTGAACATGTGAAAGTTGCAAAAAGAGTAGATCTTAAAAGTTCTCATCACAAGAAAAAAAATTGTAATTATGTATGACGACGATGTTGACTTAGAACAGTGATCATTTTGCAATATATACAAATATTAAATCATTACACTATACATGATATTAGTTTCAGGAATCTGAAATTAGTTAATTTAATATTTAATATGTCATATGACAAATACAGCTCAATTTAAAAAAAGTGTAAACAGATAAATATTTTCCATTCTATATACTTCACTTTAAAATCATAGACTCCTAGATTTTTTTTTTTAATTGATCGCAAGAGCCAACTAACCCAGCCTCCTTAAGTGACTTGTCAGCATTTTCATAGCACACCTGGGTAGAGGCAGAGCTGATACTCATAAGCAAGGCCAGTAACTCCAAGTTCAGCATTTGTTTTTGTTGATTTTTGCTTGCCTCCCTCACTAAAATATTCTGACTTTGGTTTGGGGGCATAGTCTCTAATTAAACCAGTTAAATCCTTATTCATTTAATTCTAATTTTAGCTTTATCTTGCATTACACTTCTTAGGCAATTCCAAAGTTAAGCAGGACGATCAATCGTAAATTGCTCAAACCAATCATGAGATCTGAAAGATGAGACATTTCTAATGTACAGTCACACGTTGCTTAATGACAGGGATACATTCTGAGAAATGTGTCATTAGGTGATTTTGTTGTTTTGCAAACATCAAGTGCACTTACACAGACCTAGATGGGGACAGCCTACTACACAACTAGGCTGTAAGGTAGAGCCTGTTGCTTCCAGGCTATAAACCTGTACAGCATGTGACTGTACTAAATGCTGTAGGCAACTGTAACATAATGGTAAGTACTTATGTATCTAAACATATCCAAAAATAGAAATGGTACAGTAAAAATACAGTATAAGAGGTAAAAAATGATATACTTGTCTAGGGCATTTACCAGATATGAAGCTTGCAGGACTAGAAGGTGCTCTGGGTGAGTCAGTGAGTGAGTGGTGAGTGAGTGTGAAGGCCTTGGGCATGACTGTACACTGCAGTAGGCTTTATAAACACTGTGTACTTAAGTTATATTATACTAAGTCTATAAAACAGCATGAGATTAAATCAAGCCCAAGAGAAAACAATACCATCAAGAGACTCACTAAAGGCAACATGTATGAGACTGTTGCCTGTGTAACATGGCATACTGTTTTAGAGCAGCTTTTTTTTTTTAAGTAGAAAGAGAACACTCTAAAATAATGATAAACAGTATAGTACAGTAAAGGCATAGACCAGAAACAGAGTCATTTATTATCACTAGCAAATATTATCTACTGTACATAATTGTATATGTTCTACTTTTATATGAAGGGCAGTGTAGCTGTATTTACATAAACATGTGAGTAATGCATTGCACTATGACATTATGACAGTGCGATGCCACAAGATGATAGATATTTTTCAGCTCCATTGTAATCTCATGGGACCATGGTTGTATATCTGGTTCACCACTGCCTACAACATAGTTAAGCAGCACATGCTGCATTAAAATTGAAATTTCCAGCTCAAGGAGGGCAGGATTGAGTCTAGGTAGTTTGCCATGATATTTCTCACACATAGTGAGCATTTAATTAACATTTGTGGCATAAATAAAGTTTTTGAATACTTTGCTTTCGGTTATCCTGTGGCTTACACCCATATTTTCTTTGTGTCTTGACTTGAATTTCACAATTGTAGTGAGACATTCTCAGGCTATCCTCTGTAAAATGTAACTCTACTATTTAACTCTCCCTCCTCTGATTAATTTTTCTCCGTAGTACTGATCTAAGCTCTTATATATTTTACCGAATGCTCTTATTTTTGTCTCAAAATATGAAGCTCAATGGAAGAGATAGTTGTGTCAGTTTTTTTTGTTTGTTTTTTTTACCAGATCAATTCCAGGGAGGAGAAAATCGCCTGATCTGATATGGTTCAGCAAATATATGTCACATTGAATGAAAGAGTGAATAAAATGCGAAAGCCTTTCTGCTGCAGATGTTTTACATCACCCCACTCCCTGAAAGGTAGAGTACATACAAAGGTGCAGAAAGATGTTTTAATAGAAAGTCAAAGAGAGACGACAGATGTCTTAGCATGAAGAACAAACTAGAGTACAAGTCAGACCCTCTCCTTCTTATAAGATCAGAAAGCTATACATGAGCTGAGCTGTGTGTTTGTTTGTTAGGTTTGTATTTATTTATGTATATATTTTCTGATAATAAGGTAGAACATAAAAGAGAAATGAATGGCTAGGGTTAGGCACACTGGGAATGACTAAGGAGATACAGAAATGTGATAGTTTACTATTTTTAAATTCTGTGCTTGTTAAAACTATCCTTCATGACATCGGGCAAAAAGTATATTTTCTTGTTCTCTGCTTGAGAAAGATTATAATGCAGTTGTTAATTAGTTTGGACATACACACATTATAAATGCATATATATATATGCATTTATTCTCATAACTTACCTGTTTTTATTTTCCTTTTAGTAGTTTAAATGCATTTTTCATTTATATCTGGAGTTGAAATTTTAACAATTTCAAAAGCCAGTGCCTAGTAAGAGAAGGCTTTTCTCACCATTGCAGTGGATATAGTACCAGAGAACTTAAATTATAAGTTCCTACTTATAGAAATAAGTGTCCCACTTGTGGAAAGTCCTGTGCTCTCTCTCCTAAGAGGTGTCTCAGATTGACATTCACTGTGTTGATGATGTCACCACAGTCTGGGCCAGTCTCTCCAACTTGCAAAGATGCCACAATTTATAGAGTGGAATTTCTTAAACAGTCAGTGTTTCCAGGGCTAAATTTTCAAACTAAATTGTTTTAGAAATAGCAAATGCTCTTTCAGCCCTAACACATGAAAAGCACATACGAAAGGTCGGACAATGAAGTTCACGAGCTTTCCACTCTGTAAGCGCACGGTGGAAGAACCCACTTAATAATTATTAAATATTAATCAGCATAATGATAATAGCCATATTGATGGAGTTCTTACTCTATTCTTGGCATTTTGCAACCTATGAAATTACTATCGATATGCCATGTTACCTTCGTAAGCAAGAATAAGAAAAATGTATAGATGACCTGACAGATCATATATAGAAGAACAATTTATGTCCCCATTTGCTTAAGAGATAAAATAAATACATGAAACGTCTCTATACCTAGAGATGTTTCATAGCAGTTCAAAATGTTCTCTCTCTCACCACCATGTGAGAACAGTGCAAGGAGGCAGGGAAAGCACTACAAGCCAGGAAGCCAGCTCTCAACAGAACCCAATCATGCTGGCGCTCTGATCTCAGACTTCCAGGCTCCAGAACTTGGAGAAATAAATATCTGTTGTTTAAAAACAAAAAAGACATAGAAAGTAGAAAGAATTTTTTTCTACATGACAAGTCATTCAAGAGGACATGATTAACTTAGTGTCATTGCTGTTGATATATAATTACAGATAAAATGCTATAGAAGAATGGGGAGGCCATGCCCTTGTTTTGCACTGTAAATCGGAGTCTCAGACATTGCACTGGGCAGAGCGTTGGAAGGTCATTTAAGGCTCACCTGACACCTGGGTTTATGACTCTGACCGTATCATTTAATCCCTGAGGCTCTCTTTGTTCATTTATAAACAAAGGGATATGATATTTTCCAAGAACTTATATTGTAAAGAATAAATAAAATGATCACTATGAGAGTCTCTTTTAACCTGTTAATGACTATACCAATATAAGGTGTCCTTATGATATGAGGAAATAACATTTTAATTTTAATATATCTGGAGTCCATATGAATAAAGTTTTCTCTCACAACTTTATCTTTCTAGTGTAGGACAGACTGTTTATTTTCTAAAAAGTGGCAGCCATAACAATGTAACTATAGTAATACAAAATATTTTCCTTTCTTTAAAAATTTTAGACATTTTCATTATAAAAATCTTAAGAAATCAAGGCAACTAACAAAAAATGAAAATAAAAGTCACCTTAAATCTTACCTCTAATAGATAATGACGGTCAACAGTTTTGTCTATATTCTTCTATTGTTTTCTATGCAGACATGATACTTTTAATTTTCATATTCTTTTTTAACACACGATTGGAATAACATGCTTTAAATTTCTGTAGCTTTTATTCAATTACAAAATATTATGATTATTTAATTCATAAAAATATTCTACAACATAATAATGGTTGTTCATACACAATTATATAAATAACTATACTTAGATAATTTCTACATTTTCCAATTATTCATATTACAAATAATATTGCAGAATACAGCCTTCAAGGTAAATATTATTTTCCTATTCCATGACTAATGTGTTAAGATAATGTTTTAGTAGGAGAATCGCTGGGTCAAAGTACAAAGACATGTTTAAGGTCTTTGGTACTTATCACTAATTTTTTTCCTGAAAAATTAAAACAAATAATAACCACTATCTTAATATGTCTATCTCCCTTTTATTACTGCCAACCTCTTTACTCCTTAAAAAACACAGTTGCCAATTTGATAGGGGTAAAATTATTATATACACACACAAAATATATATGTGTATGTACATATACACAAATATATATAAATGTATATAAATATTTTGTTAGTACAAATATTATTACTAGCATTCTTTTTCTTCTACATTAGGCTGACATAGTGGGTTATTTCTTTCACAAAGTTCATTTTTTTAAATCATCTTTTCCAGAATATTGTATTAACATTATAGTACAATCTTTTCCTATATCCATTTCAGTCTCATCTATGTATCAATTGATATGATATAAATTGCATTGAAAAGGGAATATATTTTCTGTTTCTTTACAAAAGGTTGTAAAGACAGCAAAATTAATTATGTTCAAAGGCTAGAATCCCAAATTCAGAATGGATATCAACATAAATACATGTATATAGGTGTTTAATTATAGATATATTTGGGTGTGTGGATATAGATATAAAAGTTGATACTATCCTGATATATTCTTTTTCTTTTCATCTCACTTGACTTTTAGAAACAGTTATCATTATTGTTAGATATTTCTTTATTAAGCCTGATTTGTTTTAGTACCTGGTCTACCCCTATGTGTGGAGTAGTCATTTCTCAGTGTTGCTAGTGGCACTGAAAGTGACGATTTACTTAATGTTTCTGTGTCTTGGAGGGATTGGTAAAATTTGGCCTGGAAAAAATTTAATTACAAGTTTAGCCAAAACAATAGAATGAAAACCAGCTGTGAACAGATCTAAAAAATTACCTCCTGTGACTATTGAAAGGCAGACTTGAACAAAGTCTACCTCATCCTCTGTATTCCATTTGGAAAGTTATTAGAATCATAAATTTGAGTCATAGAATTATGGCATTGTAAGGTCATCTTAAGATCTTCCTCCTTTTCCAGAGAAAGACCATATTCCTCCTTTTCCAGAGAAAGATCTAGAAGTTAAAGTGACTTGTTCACAATTCCTAGGCTATTCATCATCTAAAGTCCTTCTGATTTTCTGCTGTCCCTAAGAATGTCTTTTCTAATCTTGTTCATTTACTGAGTTTTCTTAGAGCATCTGACTTGTGGTCAGGTCGATGTGGTTTCCTCGGAAAGGAATACCTGTTGTAGTGTTAGAGATGTGTCATCTGTGTGAAAGCCCTTAAATTGTTCTTTCCTCAAATCATACTAAGTTTGTTTTAGTGTTATATTTGGTAACAGGGAGTTGAATGGAACATTTCCTGTTATCCTGGAATTGTGGCTAAGACTCAAAGCTTAGGATAAAGACATATATGTTTTGAAGCAAATACACTCCATTCTAAAGAAAGTAACCAACAATGGGGCCAGACATCTCCCATTGTTGTTTTGAGAGGTAGCAGACCTGACACTACTGCCATCAACCATCTCCTTCCTATCAGTACTTAAGAAAGGAACCAGGAAGCGACACGGATTTAGGGTGATATGAGGGGACTGAGACCTGAGTAAAGTGCCACATTATGTAAAGTACAATGTTTATGCTGGGGTTTCTTTTTTCAAAGTCAAATTGAGAGTGAGTTCTGAGAGAAGTACTTGAAAAGATTAAAGAGACTACAAAAAGACAAGTGCATCATTTAACACTTTTAACTGCTTTGAATTTTAAACACTGTATAGATTCAAGGATGACTTCTTCTTGGAAACTAGTAAATTGACATATGCTAAGAGAAGCTCCTCCTTTCCATTGATTTAAGTCCACTACTCCCATCCTTAGACCTTTATATCCCCCTGGAAGTCTCATGAGAAACCGTACCAAAGTCATCATTCTCCTAACCCTAACCCCACCTCCTCACAGTCTGCTCCTGTATTCAGTAAACAAAGGCACCACCCACCCTGTTAATCAACCCAGAAAAGGAGATTCATCCTAAATCTTTTTGTCCCTCACTCCCACATTCTAGCCAATCATCCAGCATGGCCTGCTTTGCCTCCTAAACATTTTTCTCACCTACCGCCTCTCTCCATCTCTCCTTTGGCTGCCTCAGTGCAAAGGGCCGTTATCTCTTCTGAGGAGTATATCTCTGTCTCAGTTTTAGCTTCCCTAAGTCCATTCTCTACACATCACCCAGAGAGATTATGGAACAATCCTGCTGAAGGACTTTATTTAGTCTACCACTCAAAGCTCAAAGGCCAAGCTCTTGAGAAAGACATTACCAGTAGGGTACCCCTCTAAATCCATGTTCTATTTTTTTCATCTTGTGTCTTACTCTCTGGAATCCAGTAATTTTTGGTTTCTTGTATATATCATGGTGTTACCTGGCTGTTTGTCTTTCCTTCTAACCCCTGACTATATTTTACTTAGCTTTCATGATTACCAAAGATAAACCTTCACTGACTCTCCACATTGGGGTGAGTACCCCACTTCTGTACTGATAGTGTCCCTACTGCATGCCTTTATCTTAGTATAGTGAACATGTCTTACGTGTTTTCTCCCTAACTAGGTTGTAAGAGCCTCTATGGAAAGACCAGTAATTGACATCTTTCTAATCCAACTGCCTCACTCAAAAAGAGAAATAAATAAAATGCTAAACTGAACTAAATAACAGAAAGCAACAGTTAACAATAAGTAGCAGGTATAAAGCCCTTTCAACATGCCAGATATTGTGCTAAGAATTTTCTATGTGTTATCTCCTTAAATCTTTACAACATCCCTGAAATGTGGGTGCTCTTGTCACCCTCATAGCACAAATGGGGAACATGGGTGGGGCCTATGGGTTTCAACAATTGGCTTAAATTCACACAGGTGCCATGGCGAAAGCCAGAATTTCAAAGAGAGTGTGACTCTTGGGCTTAAGTGCTAAAACCAGCATACTTAGCTGATTTGCAAATTAGTGTTTGTAAATGACTAAACTACAAATTCCTAAGTAGGAATTCCTGTACCCAATGCAAAGACTGTTTTAGAGAGTGAATCAGTCAGTGCTTTATTTTTGTAATGCAAGGCCTTGTCTCCACTAGAGAAGAGTATACTTCATCCTACACCGTTTAATCATGCTGTTTCATCAGGAATCAGGCTGTTCGCTTCCATTATTCCTTACTGAAATAGCATGCTTGAGTGGTGAATTCCTACTTATAGAAAGAAATATCAGTGGAAAGGTAATTGCTAGGATCAAACCCATGAGTTAATTTGACCACTTCCTCAAGAGAATTCCAATTATAAATAGTAAGCAAACTGCCAAATGATACCCCATCTTAGCTTCTGGGAGCAGTTAAATATGAAAGAGTGGAAGCAAACACAGACCTAAAAATCTCTAGAGGGGATTTGTAGGTACAATAAACAATGAGTCTACAAATGTAGAAATTCAGCCATGTCAGTCAAGCCTTGAAAATCAATTTAATCAGGAGTGCCTCTGATAACATCACTTAATGTATGAAGTGACATAAGCAAATGCAGAATAGTCCTCACAAAACTTATTTCTAAAGATTTTGGGGTTTCTTTGTAATTCTACTTTAAAATCTTTAAAATGTTTTAGTGAGCATAAAAATCTAAAGTGAACTGAAAACTGTGCACAGATTTTTATCATCATATAAGATCATTTGTTTTAAAAAAAAACAGACTTCATGTTAACAAAGCAATGCTTTCAGACACACTTATATTTCCAACAACAACAACAAAAAAAGTACAGCCCAGAAATAAAAATGGGAAACAACCATAGGAGGCGCTATGGAAAATACTGATTATGCAATCAGTAAAATGAAAATTTGCTGAAAGCAGATGATGCTCGCATTTCCAAAACAAACTCCTCTAGAACCTATCTTCACTTACACCAAAACCTGAAGAGCAGACAGAACCTGCAGTTCTCTTAAAGATGCACTCATCATTCCACGGAGTACACAAAAAACAACAACAAAAAAAACAATGGATTTTACATTCTAAAGGGCTTGTCAACCTGGGAAATTACGTTGACGCAATGGGAAGGCTTTGGGTACACTACTAGACGACCTAATCCAGATGCCATGGAACAGAATGGCTTGTAGAGCAAATTAAAATGCTTGAATCACACAGCTTATTGAATCAGCCTTAAACATATAGCAAGAAGCAAGGGAAAAAAAAGAGGGTAAGTTCACACGCGTAGGATGGGGACCAAGAACTCCCCAATCATTCTCCATGTTTCTTTGTACTGAATGCCTCATGATGTTTGGTGGCTAAGCCTTTCTGTGTTAGTGTTAGGGGTGCATTTACAAGAAAGCATGAAGTGTGTGCCTTAAACAACAGAAATTTTATTGTCTCACAGTTCTGGAGGCTAGAGGATCATGGCTGCAGGGTTGGTTCCTTTCAAGAACTGTGAGGGAAACACTCTTCCATGTCTCTGTCCCAGCTTCTCGTGGTTTGCTGCCCATCTTTCGCATTCCTCGGCTTCTGCATCACCCTGATCTCTGCCTTCATCTTCACAGGGTGTGCACCCTGTGTCTGTGCCTGTGTCCAAATTTCCCCTTTTTATAAGGACACCACTCATGTTAGATTAGAGATCTACTCTAGTCCAGTGTTCCTCATTTTAACTACTTACAACTGTAATAGTCTTGTTTCTACATAAGGGCACGTTCTTAGGTACTGGGGGTTAGAAATCTGACATCAGAAGTTAGGGGAGTGTGATGGTTAATTTTACTTGTCTACTTGACTAGGCCATTGGATGCCCAGATATCTGGTTAAACATTATTTCTGAGGGTGTACCTGTGAGGGTGTTTCCAGGAGAGATGAGCATTTGAATTGGTGAATTGAGTAGAGAAGATGGCTCTCCCTAAGGTGAGTGGGCACCAGCCAACCCACTGAAGGCCCAAATAGAACAAAAAGGTGGAAGAAGGTTGAATTCTCTCTCTCTGCCTGACAGCTTGAGCTGAGACATCGGTCTTCTCCTGCCCTTGGACCTGGACTACATCAGCTCTCCTGATTCTCAGGCCTTCAGATTGAGACTAGAACTTATACCACCAGCTTCCCTGGATCTCCAGTTTGCAGACAGCAAATCATGGGAATTGTCAGCCTCCATAATTGTCAACGCCAATTCCTTATAATAGATAGATCGATCGATAGATAGACAGATAGATAGATGATAGATCTCAAGACACTGATACAGTTTCTCTGCAAAACTCTCACAGGTATAGAGGCTAAGTATCACAATTCAACCCATCACATCTTCCATCCCATCTTATCCTACACATGTGCAATTCACTTTATCTGTCAACACATCTTACAAGCTACTTGCTTCTATAATATTTTACCTATCTTCCTTATTTATCTTATCTCAACAGATAAAATAGAATATTCTTAAACAGTGCAGTAAACATATAACATAAGGTCAAATGTTTTCATCTTTTAAAATAACGCAAATACATAGGAACTCACTGACCTACAGCTTTTTAACGGCTGTGCCAGATACATGAGAATCCTGCCATTGAATTGCAATTACCCAGAAAGTCTCTTTATCTATTATTATCAAAAGGCCTCTCGTATCAAAGGGGACACTGCTCAGCTATACCCCGAGGCAGGAAGCTAAATGGCAGCAGGTTTCAAATACATAAAATCATGTAAGTCTTGTGAGGCTCAAAAGAAGATATGGTGTCTGTTTTATAAATGAGAAGAAGCAAGAGAGATTGAGAGAAGAGGGGCAGCTTTTCCAGGGAAGCTTTTGATCAGTTCTTTCCAAATATTGAAGAATAACCTGTTTCCTGTGGGTTTCCAGGCTTAGCAGTCTATTTTATTTTTGTTAAACTTTGATTCTCATGCCGTAGGAACTGTGACACACCATAACATCTGTGCAGTGCCTAGAGTTTAGTTCTTCTTAGTAAAGATAAAACATTACAAAAAATAATGACAGAGACACTATAACTCATAGCACTTTCTAATTCTCCAATATTTGGAGACCTATAGCCTAGGTGCAAAAATGACGCGTTCATTTTTTTCACAGTACAGAGATATAAGTTATACATATGAAGAGAAACGCCTAGGTTATGGTTTGTCCTAGAAAAACGCTCCAACAAATATAAGATTTTCTTTCCACTTTTCTGTCTTCATTTATTTCCTCTGCCCTGGAAGTCTTCCTCTATATCCTGGCCTATACTTGCTAAATTTGTAGAGACATTAATTAATAGCTAGCTTATTAACTGCTAAGCATTGAAGCTAGTTCTCAGCATGTTTGCATATGAGTATCACCCATGGATGCTGTGTTCCAGCCCTGGATTCTCATTCAGCAAATCTGGGACTGTACTTAGCCAAATTTTCAAAGACTTCTTCAGGTGGTCTTGATAATCACCCAGGCTGAGAACCTCGAGTGTAAGCTCTTAGCAGTTAGTACAATCATTTATAGTCATATAAAGAAAAACATTGCTCCCCCAGCCACATGGCCCATACTGTTCTCCTGAGCTCATTTTTCAGGCTACAGGTCTCCCAATTTTCTTGCTCATGCTCTATTGTTAAAATACTTTTGAGCATGCACTAACAATATGTCATTTGTATTACTTATAAATTATATGTTTGTAAGATTGTATGACTATATATTTAGGATTACAAAACACACAAAAAACGGAAATTTAAAAGGATGAGCTAAAAGGAATATACTTAGCAGTGAATGGGTCACTCTGAACACATTGAGAAGTGGGTAGATTCATTCCACTTTGGGGTTCCCTCCACTAATGTGTATTAAAGAAGAATACAATTCACCTTTTCTACTATTCTCTACAGTTTATTAAATAATTCTACCTTATTTTTCAATAGCACTGTACAGTCTACAAAGCATTTTCATGTCCATGATCCATTCAATGCTCAAACACTGTATGAGACTAGGCTTAGTTAATACTAATAATCTCTCATAGACGAGTCCAGAGGCCCAGCCAGGACATTTTCAAGGTCACATAGTAAAAATGGAAGGACTAAGACCTAAATCCAGGTCTTTTGTCTCAAAATTGGGTGCTTCATGACCCAGGGCTCGGTTGGTAGGTCACAATGATTGTGTTTGCTTTCTCTTCTACAGTAAGACAGAAAACAATAAAAGGTTGCCTTTTTACTGTTCTTAATTGAAAGATAAATAAAGCTGCCTGCTAGAATTACATGTGTTATTAGATGTGATAAGAACTCAATAAAATGTGAACCTGGGATGGTTCTGTTCCCAGTGCTGGGGTAGGGGGTGCATTTGGCCATGTCTGGGGACTTTTTTGGTTGCCAAAACTGGTGAATAGAAGGAAAGTTGCAACTAACATCTAATGGTAGAGTCCAGAGGTGCTGCTAAATATCCTACCATCTTACAATGCACAGGACAGCACCCACCACAAAAAGTTATCTGGCTCAAAATCTCAATAGTACTATGGTTGAGAAACCCTGTTGCAGTAGTTCTGAAAGCTTCAGTCATGTATCATTGTTAGTTGTTTAATGAAATCAATCCAGCCTCCCAAAGCACAAGAACATACACAGAAACTATTGCATACTTTCAGGGTGCCACTACCTTGGCAAAGCATATTCAGAGCTCACACGGTGAGAGCCCTAGATCTACAGAGTGAAGCCAATGATAGGTCCCAAAGACTTGCGCTGAATTGACTTTGTTATTTACAGCTCCTCAGAGACATGAATCACTATAAGATATGTTCTGGGACTCCTGTTATTAAGCCAGAAAGTCAGACGTTCATAAACAGCCTATGGATCTGAATGCGTGAGTGATTTGGAGGGATATTAAAGTCATTCATTACCCAATAAAGTAATACTTGTACATTTTAATTGAGAAGGAGGTTCACATAATCTCACTCCACAAGACATTTTTAATTAAAAACGAAAAGGCCACTCATCTCAAAATGGACTTAGTGGGTTATTTTATTTCTTTCAGTCCTTTTGAGAGAGATTAGAGGATTCGCTTCATAAAGCATGTTGGGTAATGATTAAGACCCCTGGTGGGTTACAATATTTTGTCTCAGAAGAATAAGAATGAACACTTCATTAAAGACTTGTCACTTGACTTTCTGCATTTAGAAGTCGGGGAGGAAAATTATGAAGTAGGCAGTTGGTCTTCCGTCACCTTTACAGTCTCTTTTTTTTTTTACCTGTTCTTTCCTTTTGGGTAAAAATTCTGTCTGCTCAGTTCCGTCATGCTTCCCCTGTCAAATCTGTCAGTTGTATTCTTAGAACACAAGTTCAAAAAATGTGTACTTTTTCCAGCACCTTGCTCATGTTTAAAAAAAAATTATGGAATGAAAAATTGTTTTTATCTTCCCACTATTAAGTATTTTAGGCGTAAAAACAGGGTGAAGAAATATCTAGGAATTGGGGGCACTTTCTGTGGCTACCTAACCTAACAGCATGCAATACTGGTCCTACAAAAGACATATACTGATTTAAAAAAATAATAATTATTATGCAGCTTTCAATGTAGGATAAACCTTACAGTTAGCATCTATATAGAGTGATCACATTTTATCTTAGCTAAAATATGAGTAACTCAGCTAAACAACTGTCTTTATTTATTAATACCTATTATGTACAAAGTGCATTTAAAAAAACTAGTTGTCCTCTTTTTATCAGTAATTAAAATCTAAGTTGATACTTCCTGTTCCACTTGGAGTTAACAGCATAATGTTTTCTGCATACTTATTTAAATTCAACAAATATGTTTGAAGGTTTATTATCTGTAGGATAAATAATCCTACAGATTTTAAATGCAGGATTAAAATCTTACAATCTCTCAAATTCCAATTAGATACACAAACATAAATCATTCTAAAATACACATAAAGCCTTTTTTTTTTAAGAAGCACAATTTGATTCAAAGTGTGAGCAAAAGTATTCCAATATTGCTTAAATAAAACTATGCTTACTCAACTCCCTCATATGACAGAGAAATTGAGAAAGGTATGTACAGTGTGTAAGCAGGCTAAGGAGGAAGCCAAGAAACCCAAGAGTCTCCTCTTCTAAAACAAACGAACAGATGCCCATGGTCCATAAAGCTTTTATTAGATTTCAAAACCAATCTCCGTGCATTCATGTTGGGCAACACTGTAATGAATCTAATATAACTCTTTCCCTTTCAAGTTATCTATTCCAACCACTATTACCCCCCCCGCCACACACACACACACACACACACACACAACACACACAACACACACACACACACACACACACACAACAACAACAACAAAAAAAAGGTTTTAAGAAAGGTATGTTATAGTGCTCCAGTCTGGAAGCCTAATCAGTTTAACCCAGCCCTTAACTGGTTTCTCATTTCCATAATTCTTTCTTTGCCACACCATATGTTGAGGTTCACCCCAAATGACGATCTGATAAAATGTTAAAATATCATTAACAAAAAAAAAATCATTATTTCTTTTTCCAATCCCAGACTTTTCACTATATGATGATGTATTCTGTATTCTTACCTAGTTACTACCATATTTACTTAAAGTACTCTTTTGATGCCAGGTACCTCTACTCATATAACCCTCACTCCCTTTTTTCAATGGTGGGCAATTATCCAAGGAATATTCATGTAGAGAGAACAACCTGCCCTAGGACAATCAAAAGCTACCCATGACATGTCATTGGAAATCCACCTAGAGACTCAGCCATTGGTTTTCCACCGTCACGTATCAATCCCCCTCAAATATTAGCCAAATAATAAACTCCACTGTGGGTCAGTTAGAGCAATCCCCTCACTTTGTATCATACCACTGTTTATTAGTTCTTTCTCCATGTCAATGACATTTTCCCCCTCCATGCATCATAGTCTTCTTTATACTCTGGATTGAATGACATAGAGAAGAAAGTGTAAAAGGCTTGAGTAAATCTAGATAGTTACTATAATTACCTACCATACAACAGAAGATATTAAATGTAAAACCATGCTTGAAATTTGACAACCCTGCTTAGGGCTGGTTACTTAATTTGTGGCTCTCAGTACAAAATAAAAATGTGGAGTTTCTTGTTCAAAAAGAAAGAAAAAGTGCCAAAGGTGGCACTGAAATGTAACTCTTTCCCTGTGTTGCAACTTCCCTCATATTGTCATGGTATTTTCTATTTGTTTGCTGGGAGAGTACATATCTTCACAGGTGCACTGGGGAGCATGTACTATAGCTCACTGCCTGTGTGCACATGGACCACCAGCTGCTAAGTACCCTTTCTTACCAGGCATCAAATCAACATGCTGTACCCTGGCTGGGGGAGGGGAAAGCAATCCCTTTTTCCCATTAGCCTACGGCTCAAACCACAGCACATAGGTGACCCCCAAAGAATTGGAAGCTCCACATCAAGATGTATTCAGTACCTGGATAGGTAGGTTAAAGGCTAACACCATTCTCCCAACCTCAGAAATCACTGGCTCTAACCATGTCCACACTCACTTCCTCTTAAGTGTGCAAAGTCTACTAAATATAGGACTAAGAATGGTGCACAACTAACTCAGCAACACGGGCTATTGGCTCTGTAAGAGTAAATGAGATCAGGAGGAATAGCCTTCAGACTGCAAAACTCCCTACTTGAGCTTAGCTTCACTCTGTTTTCTCTTGTCCGTCTAGCTGACCTATATACCACTGGGACCCATTCTATCTGTTATTTGGAACATCCTACAGAAAAGTGAAAAGAAAGAAAAAAAGTTCACTACAAAAGTATCACAAAGATCACCATGATGAATAATGTGTTATTACCAATAACACTGTTGGGTAATTCAACAACCCTTCCATTTAATGCTGTATTAACATAAATATTTTAATTAAAAGATGATAAATTTATCCAGTGTGCATTTTTTTTTAATGCTGAATTTAAATAATCCACAGGTTCACTTGTAAGCTTCTGCTTTAGGATCTCCCAGAATTAGGCATGCTTCACCCTCTGAGATAGACTGCTCATTGATTATTTAATTGTTTGCAATGGAAATTTCTGGACAAGAGAGAAAAAGAGTGTGTGAGAGAAAGACACACAGAGAGAAAGGGTTTCAATAGAATATTTCTTATATAATCCAATGTCCGAGCTATATTTATCTATTATGCTCTCTGCTTTAAGTCTTCCACAAGGTGAGAGGCTTTAATCTTCCAAATATTCTGGTCCCCAGAGCTAGACAGGTACCTCCCGAGGCTTGAGGCAGACAATAATAATATGGCGATTTTCAGGCTCATCATGGAGGACACGCAGGACTAACTCAGACTCCCCTTCCATCAAACAGATGGGTGTTGTGACCCCTTCACAACAAGCTTCTCATGCGTTGGATTGTATTAAGGTAACACAAGAAGCGAAGGCCCTAGACCTCACTCTTATTAAGCCTTTTCTTTTACCTTATTAGGGAAACAAAGAGACAGTTATCTCCCAAAATAGATCATAATGACATACATATATAAAAAGGGCTTCACAGAGAGCATTTTCATATGGTCCTAATTCCCCTCAGTGTGTACACGAAGCTAATCGTCCAGGCAAGAGGGCATTAATGGAGGTCGGCATCCTAAAAAACAATAGCCTAGGTTTATTATTAGCCTCTTGGCCATTTAGAAAAATGCATTTTATGACAAATGTAAAGACGTTTGGATCCCTTGTTGGAATTTTCTTAAGTATTATTCAAAATATCCTCTATGGAAAGAAAATGGGCAATGTGACACACTATAAAATGTATAAATAATTATACATATCAGATTTTTACTGAGTAGCCCTAGAATTTTTTACTCTAATTGTTTCATTAGCTTTTCTGTGCTGCAAAGTTCTAAAGAGATAACTATATTTTGTGTTACAGAGTTCTAAAGAGATGTTAATACTAGTTGAACCAGATAAAGGATTTCATACACACATGTGATGAGAAATATTATTTTTTTTCCCTCTATCTCCCAGTTTGTGAGACAGTCCTTCAGATATTATCCGATCAGTAGGCAAATGAGAATTGGAAAAGTTATAAATATAAATTTGCTATAAATTTTATTTATATTAATTAATCAATATAAAAATTTCCCTAGATATTAAAAAGTTTGCTCTAGCTTGTATATATTGAGGATAAAATTAAACTTTTCCTCACTATTACACCTTCCAAAGGATCTGATATTTAACAAAAAATGTTAACTTTGCAGTAATAATACATACTTTGTGACGGTATATGTACAAATTCAAGTAGTACAGATAAAATCAATTTAAATATATAAGTTTAATTAAATAAATTAATTTTTTAAACCTGAAGGAAGTTTTCTAAATAAGTAAACTATTTCACAATAATATTTAGGGTTTTGGAAAAATGCATTGCATATGCCTATTTGAGTTTTTGACAAAGATTAGGGATAACATTTTTGAAATGTCATCTATTGAAAACAGATTTTGCATACAATGAAAATTACAATGGAGTGTATAAATTAACTTCTCAGAACGCTTATCAGACATATGTGTTCATTACAAATAACTTAAAGGTGTGGCAGAAAATACAACATTCCTGCAATGGTAACACTTTTCCTCATGAGAAAAATCTCCCCATTAACACATTTTGGGGAATACAAAGTCAATGGTGTAATGCTTTAAGTCTCTACCCTTCCTCCCTCCATCTTCCATCTCTCCTCTCCTCTCCTCTCCTCTCCTCTCCTCTCCTCTCCTCTCC